>NW_022196904.1:104659885-104662385 GCF_008632895.1 Mastomys coucha | reverse complement strand
GTCTTATTTCTTAATCACTATTTTAAAGTATGTGAGAAACTTAGGAACCCAGTATTGGTTCTTGAGATCCACACACATTCCCACATATGGGCTCAGATACAAGCCTTACATTGCATAAGGGAGCGCACCAGGAGATTTCTCTACCTTAGTTTGTTAGGTTGATAATCTTTTATTTTATGCATGTCTTTAAAATTCACATAGATAAAGTTTTCTAATGCATCATTCAAATCTCATACAAGTTTGGAGTGGGAAGATGGACAGGACATTATTCTTATACTGTTCTAGAAGCAGGATAATGATGATTTATTGATTATCCAGGAAACAAGGAGTTGGAGTAAAAATTCAGGTCACTTGCTTCTTCAGGACCCTGTTTAGTCTCTTGTGTTGTGTTGCACATGTTAAGCATGGTGTCATGTGGATGTGATGAAGCCCCCAGGTAAGGAGTGAGAGACTCACCTGCTTAGGAGCTGCTCTGTGCAGCTATTTGCCCTCAGGGGAAGAGGTGGTTCCTTCAAGGAAAGTCAGTTTATGAGGAGTATGAATGTGTACAGGTATATGTGTGTATGTGCACGCATATGTGCGTTTGAGACTCTGTGTATGTATAACTCTGTGTAAGATAGTGTGTTTGTGTGTGTGTGTGTGTGTGTGTGTGTGTGTGTGTATGTGGTGTATGTGTGACAGGGAGAAGGGGAGAAAAGAATCTGGAAGAATGGCACCGACAGAATAGTGTATTTCCTTTTGCCCTTGGACTTCCACTGTTGTCCTTTCCTTGAATGATTGGTCTCAACAGAGCATATATACACTGCAGTGACCCACCCACACAACTGCATAAACTACAGTGGCAAAAGAGACACATGTATTTTCATGTTGTTTGAAGAACTGTCAGCTTTATACATCTTTCTTGAAAATTTCAGGATACTCATGGTCAGTTTTTATACAAAATAAACCCACACTTTTCTTAAAAAAAAATCAAAGAAATAAAAAATAAATATCAGAGAATGGTATGATTCCTTATGGACCCTTTATCTAACATAAACATTATAAATATTTCACCTAACTCACTATTTTTATTTGATTAAAGTTTAATTTAAAATGTAAATTACAAAATATGCCAAGCATCTAGAAAATCTCGTACACGCACTCAAATTTCTACCACTATTAGTCAGCACACATTATTTTTGTGTGTCAAACATGATAATGAGCTGCAATAATTGAAAGATTGAAAATAGACACAGAGCACACAAACTAAGAAGGGTGTAATAAAAGCATTTTGTAATTTACCAGAACTAGCTTGCTATCATGCCTTTAAAAATAGAATTCTGCATAACAATTTGTGTGACTGCTGAATAAATGCCTTCTTGAACACAGTGACAGCCACATGTCAGGTGATGGAACTCTTACTGAGGCACTCTGACCTGCAGTTGCACCAGAGGCGTTGCTGGAGCACTGTCTGCCTTAGTGTGCACTCACAATTTCCTGCTGTTAGGTATGTCCATTGGGAAGTCAGCAACATCTGTTCATACTTCCTTCAACTACTGAATCTGTGCTCTGCCATTAGGTCCAGCCAAGTTAATCCACAGTTACACTGAGCCACCTCTGGCACCTTCTGAGAATCAGTCTAAACCCCTAGGTCTAGAACACTCTTTTGTTGGAGAAATCATCTATAGACATAAGTAAAGCAACAATGTATTTTTCAAAATCTATGACACTATTTTTAAGGTTTCATTAGACAACTCATTTTTTGCATACCTATTAAGGATATTTATAAAAGCTTTTGGTAATTTTTCTCCCATAGCAGTTCAGTATAGGTAACATAATTAGAGTAAGTTTTTATTGATATAGGCTCAGGCCATATCTCAGGGATACCATTGAATCTTTGAGTGATAGACATGGAACATTGAGAGAATTATTTGTGTATGAATGTGTGTATATGTGCGCGCACACATGTGTTTGAGACTGTGTATGTGTAACTCTGTGTAAGATAGTGTGTGTGTGTGTGTGTGTGTGTGTGTGTGTGTGTGTGTGTGGTGTATGTGTGACAGGGAGTGGGGAGACAGCACAATGGAGGTCATTAAAAACTATTCTAACCTTTTTTTCTCCTTATAATTTGTGGATGTGTATGTGTGTGCTTATACAGATGTATGTGCATACAGATGCTTATATGTGAGAGTATATGTCATGTATGTGCACATATATGTGTAGAAAGGGCAACTTGGCTGTCATTTCTCAGGTATATCCTTTTCTTGAAGGATATGAAGGGTTTTTTTTTTTTTTTTTGAACCAGGTTGCTCACTGACTTGGGGCTTATCAAGTGGATAGAGCTGCTGCCAGGCAGTTCCAGGACGCATGGGTTCTGCCCCTCAGTGCTGGGATTGCAGATATGCACTACACTTAGCTTAGTCACATGGATTCACATGTAGACATAACCCAGCTCCTAACTAGCACAACCTATGCCTCTGTTTTAAAACTCTTCTTTTTCTTTTCCTCCTCCTCCTCCTCC
>NW_022196904.1:104657526-104659673 GCF_008632895.1 Mastomys coucha | reverse complement strand
CTTCTCCTCCTCCTCCTTCTCCTTTCTCCTCCTTCTTTTTCTGAGATAGAGATTCCTCTGTGTAGCCTTGGCTATCCTGTAGAGATCTACTTGCCTCAGTCTTCCTAGGGCTGGGATTAAAGGTATGCCCCACTACTGCCTGGCCACAACATTATATTTGTTGTAATCTATTAACTGAAAAATACTTTGATTTATTCTGGTTCTGGTATTTACTAAAAGAGTACTGGCAGATTACTTAACTATACCTCTTTACTGAATAACTATACCTCTTTACTCAATAAATGTAGAAATAACCTGCTTCCCATAACAAAGCATAATTTATACCATATTTGTTCAAAGGCTATCCTTTGAAAGATTAATATGATAAAATTCTGAAATAGTGATTCTATTAACTCTTGAGTATGTTGTATCAACTTTATAAGAAAAAAAGAGAAAGGGAAATGATGTAAGAAAAAAGGCAGCTTAAGAAGTAAACTTTAAACATTGTTTAAACATTAGACATTGCTTGAATGTACATATGTCAAAATGCAGATTTCATATTTTTGAAGGTAATAAATGCCTTTTTAAAACACTAAAAAGTATACCTTATAATCTAACATGCAGTTGTAGCATATGTTTTGTGCTTTTTAAGTTATATGAGTGATTATTAACAATCATAATAGCAAGAGGTAAATGAGTGTTTACAGTTTATGAGATATTTTGTCATTCTTAAAAAACAACTCAGAATATTAAAAACTCAAATGACCATAGCAATACATACACATGACAAAAGTTTGGGCAAAACAGATGTTTTCCAGAAGAGGAAGGAAGGGGAAGGTAGGAGTGAGTGGGTTTTGTTGTTATTGGTGTTGTTTTATTTTGTTTTGTTTTTTGTTTTTTCATGGAAGGAGGTTGGCTAGACTATGTCACCTGGGTTTCTATAGCAATGATACCACCCCATCATAGCACTTCTACAAGCTTTTGAAATTTGCTTGTTATGTGCCTAGTGTTTCCTATAAGATGAAGCCCAACCAGATAGCACCTCACTTTTAAAATGTTCCCCTTTCTTCCTATAGCCTAGTCTAGTACCCAAGTCATAGAATGGATAGAAAGAATAGTAATAATACAAAATAGTAAATTCTGCACTTGACATTTTTTCATACAGAATATTCTAACTATGACTTCTTCTCCCTCGATTCCTCCCAGATCCTTCGCAACTACACACCCACCCAAATCCACATCCTTTCTTCCTTTCCTTCATTAGAATACAAACAGCCATCTAAAAAATAATGATAAAATACTAATAAACCTAAATAGGATAAAAAAGAAACAGACAGAAGAAAAAGATCTAAAGAAAAAGAATGAGAAATCTGTATATTTGTGCACAAAGAAATTCCATGAAAACACAACACCAGAAATCATAATATATACCCAAAAGACCTGTAAGGGAGGGTGGGAAGAAAATATTATTAAAGAAAAGAGTGAAAATATTGCCAAGATGAAGCACGAGACAAAGAATCTCCAACACTGCCGCTGAGCAGTGGCTTGCATACCCAGTGAGACTGTTGGAGAGCAAACTTTTTCTTTGTGAGCACTTGTCCACAAAGTGGACTAGGTATGTGCTCTTTCCCACCACCCTGCTTCTCTCAACAGTAGGGTGCATCTGGGCCAGACCCGTGCAGACCCTGTGTATGTGTGTCAGTCCTGCTTGTTTGGAAAGCCTTGTTTCTAACCTACAAGTCCTTCCTTTTACAAAGTCATCTTCTCTAAAAGTAAATCTGAAAGTTTTCTATACCTGGATGCAGTTAACCCCACCCCCCTTTTTTTTTTGGTGAAAATACTCAAATACTTTTTTTTTTTTTGGATGTTTTTTTCGTTTTTTGGTTTTTCGAGACAGGATTTCTCTGTGTAGCCCTGGCTGTCCTGGATCTTACTTTGTAGACCAGGTTGGCATCGAACTCAGAAATCCGCCTGCCTCTGCCTCTGCCTCCCAAGTGCTGGGATTAAAGGCATGCGCCACCACTGCCTGGTGAGGTTTTGTTTTTTTCTTTCTTTCTTTTTTTTCATTAGATATTTTCTTTATTTACATGTAAATTTCTTCTTTCCCAGTTTCCCCTCCAAAAACCAAAGAAACAAACAAAAACAACAAAAACAAACCCCTGTTGCCT
>NW_022196904.1:104652341-104657004 GCF_008632895.1 Mastomys coucha | reverse complement strand
CTCTACATCTATATTAGTCAGGTACTGTCAGAGCCTCTCAGGAGATAGCTATATTTAGGCTGGCTTGCATATATTTTGGCCTATTGAGAAATGAAAATGGTATTTTAAAATTACACAATAACTCCTAAAGCAATAAAAACTAAGTTATGTATAGTAGTAGATCACTCAAATTCTATAAAACTAGTGCCACATATGTTATAAATATAGTACCTGCTGCTTAGATTATTGGATTAACAAGAACATCCCCAGTTTTGACTACAATAGATACCAGTAACCAAATTGATACACTTGATGAAGGGGTATCTATTTGCAGGTATTTGGATTTAACATTTTTGGATGGAAAATAACACCCATTCATGTTAAATATTAGTGTAAAACAAGAATGTTTCATCCTGTGAGGTATGAGCTCAGCATTTACATACCAGCATTATAAGCTGTTTCAACTGTGGTCTGAATTTGGTCATAGTTACACTTCACCACAAAAATTTCTTTCATTGTATCATGGATACTTTAGCAACTTTAAGCCATGACCATTTAAAAGGATGTCTTGGACCCAGGGGACTCCATGAGGAATGGAGATTCTGAATGTTGCCACTGAGATGTTTCCTTTTTGAAAAACAAGAACATTAGGCAACACAATCATTCTTGTAGTAGGGTCTTTGTGGTTTGTTTTCGTGTATCTCTTCCTTTGCGTTCATTTGAGAGACTGAATGTCCTTTTGCACAGTGTGTAATCATAACCAAAATTTTCAAAGATTTTAAGCAAGTTTTATTAGGTTCAATGGAAATAAAATCAAAGCCAATCAGTTTTTTGTTTTTCAGAAAGGTCTAGTGCTGGTGTGTATGCATGTTGCGTGCTTCTGGTCTCCTTTGTGAACTATGGTTAAAGATAATAATTTGCTACTAAATTCTCTATAAGTATACTGTCTGTGGTGATAGGTTTTTTTTAAGTATGATAAGTTGACATTTATATTTCATAATACAAACTCACCAGTCCTTGTTGCAAACATCTTAAGAATTTCATGCAATGAATTTCATGTTATAGTTCTCTTTTAATATTTTAAATCAAACTTTCTTTTAAAAGTTGGCATATTTTCTTGTTTATACACAGTAATATTGCCTATTTCTTTTTTAAATGTATTCTTCTCTCATTTATTACATCCTGACTACAGTTTCCTCTCCTTCCTTTCCTCCCAGTCCCTCCTCTCTTAGATCCATTCCTAACCCATTTTCCTTCAGAAAGGGCAGGCCTCTGAGGGATATCCACCAAGCATGCTTTGCTTGTGTCTTGCACAGGTTCTATTTGAGTTGCCTACTACCTGCTATCTTGAGGTAGACACTCAGACACTTAGAGCTCCAAGCAGCTCCATGTGTGCAGCTTCTATTTTCCTTTCTTTGTCTCCTTTTTCTGGGTTCTCATTCTTGAGCATAAACATTAAATATGTTTTAATTCTACCTCTTTGTCTTGTCTTGCTTATTTTTATTTATTCTTTTAGACAAGGTCTTACTTTGTACCCCAGGTTAGACTATAACTTTCTAAATAGCTTAGGTTCTTCCTACCCTAGCCTCCTGAGTATTGGGATTGCAGGTTTAGAACAGAACACCCTACTAATTCTGTCATAATTTATAAAATTATATTTGTTACTGTGCCAAAATTTCTCTCTCCTTTCTTTCTTTCTTTCTTTCTTTCTCTCTTTCTTTCTTTCTTTCTTTCTTTCTTTCTTTCTCTCTCTCTCTTTCTCTCTCTTTCTTTCTTTCTTTCTTCCTGCCTTTCTCTCTCTCTCTCTCTCTCTTTCTCTCTCTCTCTCTCTCTCTCTCACACACACACACACACACACAGAGGCATGAATAATCAGATTTCAAGTAGTGAAAGTCTTTTATTTTAATAAAATACTTTATTTTAATAAAGTGGGATTAAAATACCTATATCTGACAATGTAGAAATTAATTAATAAATACATAGTTTCTTAGGAATATAGATTTTTTTTAGGTATATACATAGTTTGGTATTTCCTATTTATCTTGTAACTTCTATAATTATTCTCAAAATTTATATTTTTACTATAAATAAAGATGAAAATTAATGTTTTAATAATAACAAATTATATATCTTTAAAATTAAATATAAACCTAAAAAAACTGCTCAAACTCAAAGATTCTAATTATGGAAATATACTTTTCCCATAGCTATTTTCTTAAAAAGGAAATTGAGTGGGTGGTAGCCTTAACTAAAATACTCTCTATATCTAATTTTGGACTTTATGTGAGGAAATCAGAGCAATTATAGATATTATTTTCAGAATTGGATTTTATACTAAAACCAGTAACTCTTAAAACCATCTTTAAAACAATCCATGCTGTCTCAACCACACACACTTCAGTTAGTGCTGATTGAGTTTGGGCATTTTGCATTGCTGCCCTGGCTTTCTCCTTAAAATTTCATTGTGGGGAGCAATTGATCAAGAGCAGTCTCCAAGTAAATGAATGTATTGGTGTTTAATTTGATGAGGGGATCCTTTTGGTTAATATAAGAGCACAGGATTTGGTCTTGAGAAGCTAATCTGAGGGAGGGAGCCAGTTTAAAGCCAAGAGCATCAGAAAGCAGTGGTAGTCGATCAGTCTGAAGAGCTAGGAACCCTGTTATGCCACTCTCCTAGCAACATGATATGAATGAAAATTTCTATATGAGATTTAGACCAACTTTTCAGGAATTAATATATGTTATGTATTTTAAAGTATACTATGTGTTATAACATATACAGCTAAGGTAGTAAGTGCACATGACCTGCTTTAACATATTAAACTTGCTTGCATATTAATTTTTATTTTTATATTTGCATATGAGTCCATGGAGACACAGTGGATTTCTTAGCATCTAGAGCAGGTATTTGTGGTTGTTCTATGTGCTTTGGAAAGCTTCTTGACCTCTGAAGCTTTTAAATATTGGGTTATTATCATGTAACTGATACATCTAAGTACCAGTAAATGAAGGTTAATAATAGTGTAAAATACTGAAATCAGACTCATGTATTATTGTTGATTTATTGTTGTTGTTATTGTTTTAAGAATCTCTTTCTATAGACTAGGCTAGACTGGAATTCACTAGGTAGCCCAGTCCAGCCTTGAACTTGAGATTATAGATGAGTATCACTAGACTTAAATACTCTCTTATAGATATTAACATGGAGTCTATGATTAGTTTGGTCACCAAAATAGCTAGTAAAAATGTGTATGTTATTGATGGATGAGAGCCAATAAAGCTTTACTGTATTTAGGGATTTTGTCCATATGATTCTGGTAAAATTTAGTATCACTGGAGAAACATACTGTGCAAACTATTTACTGTGCAAAATATTTGTGTTAACAATATAAAAAACATGTGGGTGTATGTGATTTCTCTATCTCACAGGTAGAAGATCCTCATTTCTTTGCTACAGTAGCTCATGTATCTCATTCAAATAATAAACACACAAAAAACTTTATTGATGCAGCACTTAGAGGGAGAGAGAGGGAGAGGGAGGGAAGGAAGAAGGGAGAGAGAGAGAGTGACGGAGAGAGAGAGAAAGAATAAGAAAGGAGAGAGGAGAGAGGAGACAGGAAAACACTCAGGAAAGGTGAGCGTGGATGTGGCAAAAATCCCCCTCCCTTCATCTTCCTCCCACCTTCCTCCTCCTCCTATCCCCTTGCTCATTCTATATGTACATAACCAAAACCAATGGAAAAACTTATGCCTTCTGAATATTTGACACCTCAAATCCAATTTTTTATCAGTGAGTTTGTTCTGTAGTCTCATTACAGCGTTTGTATGACACTGAAACTTTTTTTTCAGTGAATAAAAGAGCTATCACTTAACTCTTATTTGATGGTGGCTTAAGGAGTTAACCACTCTTTCCTCTGTGCTACTCCTCAGGTGCTGATTTTCCAGATTGTAAGAATGACTTAAATCAATTATCATTGAACTAACTACTGGGATTCCACAGTGAATTTTGTTCTTTCTAAAACAGGTTTGGTTTTTCTCCATGCATTTAGCAAGAGAATGATGGTTAAGGGAAAGAAACTTATTAAAATAGAACACTAACACAGCCAGTCTTCCAGGCTTTTAAGAGTAGGACATTAGAATCTTTATTTGTATAGCCAATCAAAATGTGCACATCTCTTTTTTTTAAGACAAGCATACTACTAATAAAGTATTCTACTGTAGACTAGATCTATGGTTACCTTGAAGGACCAGTGCAGTCAGTCACTTGGTGAGAAAGTAGCTAACAGTCTATAGAGGTGCAGGACAATTCCATTTGTGGTTTTAAGCGAGTCATTGTTTCACTTGGAGAATGTAAAATCGGTGACTGGGCTTGTTCCCTTTGTAAGGGATTACAGTGACACACGGAAGCTTATGAGTGCTTCTGACAGATGTGTTGGCGGTTTGCCACAAGCTAAGGGTGCGGCCCTGACTGACAGCTTGCAATTATGTTATGATGAATGGTTCTGATGTGTGTTCAAGAGAAAACCACTGTCTAGAGAGTGAAAGTCATACATACGGTTCCTATAAAAATCAGCTCAAATAAAGTATGGTAACTTTCTATTTTGTTTTAGCATTTTGGTGGGCTAACCAATTTGAGCATTCCTCCTTCCACAGAAGTCTCTGTTTTTGATAAAACAAGAATGAA
>NW_022196904.1:104651796-104652331 GCF_008632895.1 Mastomys coucha | reverse complement strand
GAAATAAATTTGATACCTTTTTTGGCACCAGAAATACTTTATCTGCATTTTTGACAAAGCTGACATGTCAAAGGAAATCTTTACCTCTCACATAAACTCTTAAAATGTATATATGTTCTGTGGTGTGCCCATAAGACTTTTGAGTCAAGCATTCAAAAAGAAATTGCCTCTTCGGACCAACTAACTTCTTAATAAGTTCTGCTGTTTGTATTTCGTTAAAGATACTATGTTCAAATGATGTGGGAAGGCTGGCTTTCTTGGTCATTCTGATCTAATCTGACCCACTAGGCTCTGATTTAAGTCAAATCAGAGTATAGTTTACAGTGCAAACTTTTTCTAGAATTAATATACTTATTGGTATAGAATTTTACTACTCAATGATAAGACTATAATATTTAAAATATTTTTTGATTAAACCAGCTGTTATTTTCCTCATGTATTGACAAAAAGTTGACTGGTTTTCCAAAATTTAGTCAAGTAAAATATAAAATTAAGTTGAGATGGAGTTTTTTTTTTTTTTTTTTTTTTTTTTTTT
>NW_022196904.1:104635866-104651577 GCF_008632895.1 Mastomys coucha | reverse complement strand
GAGCTCTGAGGGTACTACTTAGTTCATATTGTTGTTAGTCCTAAGGGGCTGCAAACCCCTCAGCTCGAGATGGAGTTTTTTAAAAAATACTTAAATTATGAAATTTATTACTTATTTTGAAAAAGTTAAGTTTTAATTTGATTCTCTGAGAAGCTCAAAGCACGATATCCTTGAAGCTAAGAAGGAATCTCTATTAAGAAAATAAAAAAGCAACATTGAAATTGATGAAATTTCAGTGAGTGCAATATTTACCATGTAAGAGAAGATAGCCCAATAGTTAAATTCTCCACGAAGTTAGACGACAAGTAAGGCTTAAACATGGAGATTTCAAAAGGTCAGGTTAAAAAAAAAAGGAAGAGGGATCCTTCATTTATCCCAAATTTCCTAAAATGTATTGCATTATCTTACTTCAGAGAAACTATTTAGGATTGTATAGATCTGATGCAACCTCAAACAAATTTCTTAAGAATTTAAATATTTCAGTTTTGCAGTAGCCAGCTTTTGTCCTTTGGACTTGTTTTTCTCCAAGTCTCTTTATATGAATTAAGGTGTGTCGTCTTTAGTATTTCAGGAGTGACCTTCCATTGTAACTGAAATTAATTCTTCCACAATGAAAGGAGGGGTGTGTAGCAACTGTAGCAATCTGATTCCGGAATCCTACATTGCATCATCCATAGAGCAAATGGGTGAGAAGTTCTGTAAGCTTGGGTTTAGTTGGGAGCTGCCTTCTTTCCCTCCTGCTACTCACTAATCACTTACTATTCAAACCTGATCTTATGCCCAAGCACAGGAATGTGCAGCCTTAGCTCACCAGGAGTTTTCTGTCTAGGTTTCCATCTTTGGAGGCCTCTGATTTCCCCTTTTCTGTTAATTCTAAACCTGTATTCTAACCACAGTTGTTCATCTGTTAAAATGTTAACATTTAGGTCTTGAATCTTTATTGATAAAGTTGTTTGTAATTCTTATGTTTATCCAGTCTCAAATGGATGACTATTACTTTTATTTTCTAGCTTCTCTCTTCTTCTTTCACCTCCTCCCTCACTGTTTCTCCCCCTCTTCCTTCCTTTCCCTGATGTCTCTCCCTCTTCCGGTCCCCTTCTTTTCATCTCCTTTGTTTTCCTCTTCAACCTTGACATTGAAACTCTGAGGCCTCAGATCCTCAGATCTCCTTGTTTGATTTAGTCTTTACCTGGAAGACGAACATCCACCAATCCCTTTGCAGGTGCAAGTTAAGGCCTGCTGCAAAGCTTGGCATCTGAGCTCCAAGCTCTGAGTAATAGCTTCTAGCATATAGTTTTGATCAGATGGGGTGTGCAGTTGTGGGGGAAAGCAGATTGTATTATTTTGAGTTGTACTGTAGGTCATAATTATTAGTGTTTATAGGACACACTCATTAGGCAATTATATCTTGTTGTGAATTCGAAACATATTTGTTTTTAACTTGAAAGTTTTCTGGTAGGTAATAATTAGATCCCATTTGGGATATTTTATTTAAATGAAAAGTACTTGGAATAAACTGCACATTTTCTTTGCTTAAAACATTGCTTTAAAATTCGCTGGCATTTTGGAAATAATCTAGCATAAGCAGTAAAAGGCACAGAGATATCTTTCCTTGTTAATGCCTAAGGTTAGGTGCCTAAATGTTTAATTGGATTTGGGAAGTTTTCTTTCACTGATGCTTCGCTGTTTATTGTGATACTTATCACACAAATTCATAATGCCAGACACACTTTGTAACGTGCTTTTAGCATACATGATCTCTCTGTGTGTGTCCTAATCAAGACCACAAAAGTTAAAAGTTAGCAGACCTCTATATTCCAAACCACATGTAGTTCCTGTAAAGCCAGTGTGGATCACTACCGTGCTTTGTAGTAAGCTGCATAGGAAAGTGCAAGAAAACCTGACTGCTGAGGGAGTTTTCCTGCTTCTCTCCCCTCTGGGAGGACAGGAAAACAAATGCCCTGGCTTTTTCCCCATTCCTGATGCAGCCAGTGTTGGATCCAGCAGTCACAGGTTGGGGATGAATGGAAGGTATATAGTCTACAAAAAAGGTTTATCTTTTGTTAAGTACTTGTGGGAGAAATACTTATGCCATGTGCTTTCCCCCACTTTATAACTTCTCTGCTTATTTATGCTTTTTTCCTTCTTTTTGTTTTTGTTCTCTAGACAGGGTCTCACTATGTAGCTCTGGAACTCACCCTCTAGACCAAGCTGGCCTCAAACTCACAGAGATCTACCTGCCTCTGCCCTCTAAGCACTGAGATTAAAGGCTTAGGTCATGTCTGAGTATTTATAAGAGGAGCTTAGTCACCTAGTTTCTCAGTCAGTTTGGGCTGCTTTCTATCACAAAATACCATCGGCCAGATGGCTTGAACAATAGAAATGTTTTTCTTGTAGTTTCAGAGTCTAAGAAGTCCAAGATTCCTAGTGAGGCCTCTTCCTGGCTGACAGGTGTTCATATTCTCCTGGGTCTTCACATGGCAAAGGGAGAGAGGCAAAGGGGTGAGGGGAGAAGAAAGCTCATCGACATCTCTACTTCTACAACACTCATCCCATCTTGAGAGCCCTGTCTCCAGGATCTCATCTTTACCTGACTACTCCTGGAATATCCTTCTCTGCATTCCATGAATCTGGGTGTCAGGGCTTCAATGTATACAGTTTGAGCAACATAATTCAGATCTAGTACATAGTCCTCCTAGACCTTAGGTGCTCAGGCCTAGGGCTTGGGTTGTCTGGTGACCATAGTATTTACTTTTGTTTCTTCCTGGAGCACGTGTAATGACAGATATAAAAGGCATTTATCTCTTAGATAAAACCTTTTTACCATGTAGTTATGGTGCATAAGAGGCTTAGTGTTTCTTGAATGTTCCTTCATTTAATTTGTGCAGCACTTGAGGAAACTGTGGCTTAGCCATACTTTACATGACATAATTAAGTGATAAAACTTGTGTTTTGGGAATGTGTTAGGCTGCAAGCATGAATAACCAAAAAAAGAGAAACCAAGCTGTATAAATGCCCAGCACACTGTAGCTCAGAGTATTAGTTAAAGCAGCAATAGAGGAGGCAGGCAAGAGGCAGGCTGAGGGGAGTTAGAGGGAGGAACTGCTGGATAAATAAGAGCACAAGAACAAATAAAACATTAAAAACAAATGGGTATTTAATTCTTTCACATAACAAGCATTCTGGAGAGGTGAGATGCTGATGTTAGTGTAGGAGGCTAGAATTTAGAATTTAGGGACATGGTCTGCATACCTACAAATCTTAAGGCCTCCCGTTAGCCACAGTAGGCCCATAGTCTGGGAGTGGGGACAGAAAGCAGTGCATGGATGAATGCGTCCACATGTTCCTTTTCTTTGCAGGGGGAGGGTTGAGGGGCTCAAGACAAGGGGGACTGTTCAATAGTCCCATTGCAGATGTCTTCCCATGTCTCGTCTAGAATTAGGTTATATGGCCGATTACCGCAGCTGCGAAGGAGACAAAAGCAAATGGCTTGTTTGTCCAGCTTTTCCAATAGAGGCAGTTGAGAAGGAAAAGGGTTATGAATGGGCTAAAAGTCTCTTACAGGAAAGAGAGCCTAGGTTTAGTCCTTTGATTTCATTTGCTTTCTGACTAACTCTTGAGCTTTGCTGGAGCAGGTATTACATACCTTTAAAAATACGAGCACTCATATTTTAGTATATTTTCACAAAGAATTTTGACACATTTACAGAAAAAAGCAGAAACACACTTGGTTAACCTTAGCAAGGGCCTGACTCAGACCAGGTTCAAATGTTTGTTCCACACATTAGAGGTCTATCATCCAGGAAGTTTCTGGACTTCTTTGTAGCATAATGCACATCAGGTACAGTCAAATGTGATCACGTAAGGATTTAACAGCTGTAAATAATTGTTTACACTATGAGTAGAAAGAAATTTCCCAGAATCCAAGATTTGTGAAGTACAGCATTTATTTATTTATCACAGTTTGAAGTACAAGATCTATGATGATTTTGACTGTCTATTCTGAGCAAAGTTTAGACAGTACATGAAGCAAGATTTAAAGACTAGGCTATTTTTTAAAGAAGACAGAAGTCATGGCTGGGTTCTTTGTAGTCACTACCTGTCTCCAACTCTTTCCTATCTCTGGCTGGGCGTGCTTTAGCACCCTTTCACTATGGCTGCTCTCACTTCCTCTCCACTTCTTGGACTGACTCCTTGTGTAAGTGATCTGAGGTGATAGGAGAAAGATTTTGCCACTCTATATTTACTTTAGCATTTATATCCTCTTTCCCATAAAATAATGGGGAGATTTTAAAAAGTAAGCCTGAGCCTCCAGTCCTCAGCCCAGATTATGCATATACTATTGTGCTCTCGCCAGACCAGGCACTCATGTGTTTCTAAGAGCTGGAAGTCTCATGCATGCGCTGTAGGCAAGAGGTGACTCAGCAGAGGCTCAGCTATGGTCTAGGGTTAACTGTGTAAAAACACTTGAGAACAAAGGCATGGCTGTGGGCTTTGTATTAGCTTTCTAGGGATTAGCTTTAGGTTGGGGCAACATGAGGAGTTGTAGCCCCTTAAATCTTAAATTTTTAATTTATTTTTAACAAATTAAGAAAACTACAAAGGAGAATAGTCAATTGTTTTCATATCAATCAGAATTAAACACATTTGCTTTAGTTTATTTTGGTAAGAAAAATAAGTATAATTTAATAAGAAAATATGTATCATTTGAAGTAAAAATTCAACATGGAAAAGTTTGAAAATAGAAGAGTCAGAGCTGCCACTTAGGAACTGTCATTAATACCAGGTATATATGATCTTTATGAGATTACAAAAGTAGAAGAATGAGTATGGAAGGATAGACAGTGGGTAGGACAGAGAGACCTGTGAATACAAGTCGTCGTGTGAGTCATAGTATGGTATGATTGCAAACACAATATCTTTCTGTTATGCTAATAGAAAAGAAAGTGAGCTAGAGGTAACCGAGTTGCTGAATTCTAAATAAGTATTTATTTCAACCACCAGATAAGATATTTGGTCAAAGATTTCCCTTCAGCTTTAAAACCAGGAGGAAACATTATGAACAATTTGGAGGTTTTTTTTTTTTTTTTTTTTTTTTTTTTTTTTTTTTTTTGACAGAGCTAGCTGGCTTTCCTGCTGCTTTTTACGCTGTGCTTGTTTGTGTGCGCTCTGTTTCTGCGCTGTCAGTGCTGCCACTGACAACCTTTATGCTATTGCTTCGGGATCACTCAGCTGTACCCCATAGGTACATGAGTCTAGTACCCTTTCCCGCTCCTTTGAATACATCTCCTTTCTTCTGAATTGCTTCCCTTTCTTTGACTGCCTAAATTAAGAGCAATTAATTCTCCTTACATAGGGCTTAGGGGGCTAATAAGAAGAGACAGGAGCAGAAGTGGGGAGATCTCACTGAGACTAAGTTGTCTTTTCTGAAATTTCTTGTCTAACGGCCTAGTCCTGTCTGCCCCAGCACAGACAGATTAGGGTTCACCATTCTTTTTTTTTTTTTTCCGAGACCAGGTTTCTCTGTGTAGCCTTGGCTGTCCTGGAACTCACTCTGTAGACCAGGCTGACCTCAAACTCAGAAATCCACCTGCCTCTGCCTCCCAAGTGCTGGAATTAAAGGCATGAGCCACCACTGCCCGGCTTTTTTTTTGGGGGGTTCACCATTCTTGAGGTAGGCATTCTTGGGACCCCTCTCCACATTTACTGTGCAGACTTGGAATGGTCATGTCTAGAAGCCAAAAGAAGCAGCTTGTTGGCCTTCTCCCCTTTGTCTCGCACTGGCTTGCTTGTATGCTTTAGTTTGGGCTGAAGATGGAAAGGCCACCAGAGGCTCACTTGATTGCTTTCCAGATCTGTGATGATCAGTAATAGAGCTTAACATTTTATTGACTCATGACTTTTGACATTTTATGTATGTTTAGCTATTTTATTCTGCTTATTTGTGTCTTTGTGAGACAAGAACAAAACAAAACAAACCATTTTTTAAATTAGTAAATGCAGTAGCAAAATTGTGTGACTTACTATCTCTTAAATATTTATATTAATTCTTTGAGAGAGTCATATGTGTTTTGATCATATTTACCTCTAACCCCTTTCTCTAACCTCCCCTAGTAAACCTTACCTCTCTGCCTCTAATTTCCTGTCTGTTTTCTTTTCTTCTAAAAAAATAACATGTTGACTCCAATTTGTACTGACCTTACACTTCTATGTGTTAAACACTGGGTGTGGATGCACTGGAGCATCCATATACTTTTGATAATCATAATCCATTCCCTTTGTATTGGGAGAATGTAATGCCGTATAGGTGTCTAATTTATTTTGGTAAAGAAAAACTTGTTGGTAAAAGGTATGATGATATGATAGAGTAAGAAAGACAGGATAGATTATTTAAAAACAAATATAAAATATCTCTTAAGACCATGTGGATGGCCCAGGAGACAGCCCGGTGAGTAAAGGTCCTCACTGCCAAGCCTGAAGATTAAAGTTCAATCCCTGGGGCCCACATAATGCAAGGTGAGGACTGGTCTGCAAGTTAATACCCACCACTCCCCTCCACGGGCCAGGGGACACACAGCCCCCATTCCTGGCATGCATACATATGTAGAAATGTAGGAAGAAAGACTATGAAGAGCTCCTACTAAAATTGTGAGAAATGAAGCTCAAAGTCTCTGACTTTTAATTGTGGGTTTTTATTTTCCTTTTACAAATTGATCAGTTGATTGTCCATGTGTTGAGACTGTGTAATTAGATATGTTTTAAGCATCTAAAAGTTTAACAAACAAGATAGTTTGTCAAGCTATTCATACACTATTGCAGGAACCACAAACATTCTTCCATTTTCTTTTCTAGCGTTTGCCCTGATACTATACATTTTAATTGTACAAATTGAAGAAATCCTACAATATGTAATGTATTTATTACTTTTCTCCTTGCTGTGGACAAGTGCCTGACAAAGAAGGAATGGTTTCTTTTGGCTCCAATGTGAGGGTACAGCCTATCAAGAAGAAAGGGCCTAGCTTCAGGAACATCCTTAACATCTGGAGGTCAGGAAATGTGGAGGCGTGGGTATCCGCAGGGCTCATTGGTTGTCTCTCTCTAACTTTATTTGGTCAGGCTCTTAGCCCATTGGATGGTTCTACCCACATGCTAGGGGTACCTCTTTTTTTCAGGTGAACCTTTCTGGAAAACCCCTACAGATGTGCCCAGTGCCAAACAGTATGTTTCCCAGGTGATTCTTTATCCAGCTAGTTCCACAAGGAAGACTAACTAAACATCACATATTGGTGTGTGTGTGTATAAATTACTTTTAAATAATAATTACATAGTAAGAAAACATGTACCCTGTTACTCCTATTCCTGACACCCTAAATTCCCCTGGGTGGATCCAGATTCCCCAGTACAAGTTTCTTCTACTTGAAGAATTCCCTTGAACATTTCTTGGAGTGGAGATCTGCTATGATTAATCCCATCAGTTTTGTATGGTCAAAACATCTTATTTCATTTTTGCTTCTGAAAGACATTTTTGCTGGGTTAAGGTTTTAGATCATTTTCTCTTTTTTTCCTATGTGAAAATGTTGACAATAGTCTTTAGTCCTTCCTTGGTTTTGGTGGGGAATTGGTTCTCACATTTCTGTGCTTCCAGGGTGTGCTGCTGGCTTGTCAAGGCTTCTCTATTTCAACATGTAAACACTGTGATTAGACGTGTCTTTGTGTAATAGGGGAATAGGGCACCCCTATTCATCAGACATGGATTTGACTGGGATTCTTGCTCCATAGTTGTGAGGTTTGTATCACATTTAGCTAGACATAGTTGTACCTTCCAGGTATTTATTGTCATTGTCCTTAGGCTTTTTTCCTGTATACTGTTAGGTCACCTGAAAGCAGTATGATCCTTTCAGGTCTTATTTTTAAGTTTTCACGACAGGACAAAGGACATTTATCTGGCTGTAGAGTAGCTTGTCATGGAGAGCTATGATTTTTTCCAGCTTGTATCCTGAGGTTGGTGGGACTGCTCTGGGCTATTAGCTAAGATCGCTTCTTCTTGTCCTTGCAGGCAGTCTTCCTCTGTCTTCTCTGAGTGCGTGTTCCCATTTGTAATCAGTGGAATACTGCAGGCCATTCTGCAGACAGCTAGCACTAGCTTTTTCTCTGTGTGTGGGGCCCCCTCTTCCAGCCAGTCCAGTGCCCAGAACTCTGCAATCCTATCTCTATTCAGGAATGTAGGGAACCTTCATCTGGGCTCTTCCCCTCTGGGCCAGGTAATAGTAAGCTAGACCAACTTTAGGGCTCACTTATTTTCCTTCCATCTCTTAGGGAATACTATCTCTGTTACCAGATATCTGTGAAATCTTATTCAAAAGCCTTGTTTTCCTTTTGAACATAATTTAGGAAACCCAGTAACTTCAGTGTTTACCATACCCAGAAGTGAAGTGGGTGCTATACTAGTGGGTGCGAGTCTAGTATATAAAGTTACTTAAAGTTAAATCTGTGAACACTTTTTAACTTTTTTTTTGTAAGCCTATGAAGAAAAATGAAGGAAGGGGCCCCTTTTTTGAGGTGAATAAAAATTGGAACAATTATTTGTTAGGGAAATTCAGTGTTTCCAGTATCTGGCTCTGGCCTTCTGTTGGCTCCCCAGTCCTTGTGACTCTAGGAAAGAATTCAGAGGAGACACAGGGCACAGTATGGAAAACCAGAAGAGTCTGTTAGAGTAAAGCACTCTCCAGGCCAACAATAGGCAGTGGCCAAGAGGACCTCAACAGACTTACAGTTAAGGCAGCTTTCTTTAAGGGACACTTCCCTGCCCAGGTGATTGACAGACCCCTTTGGATCAACTCTTAAGGAATAGGGCAGTGGTGTATCTCTGTTTTCTACCAGAAAGCCTCTAGCTGGATAGCAGTTTTAGAACCTGTGAGGCAACTCAGAATGTCTTATCTCCAACTAGGGCCAGAGATACCCCCAAATCCAGTTATAACTAGTAACCTGAATCCTGTAGTTTCAGGTCCTCCTTTTCCAAGCTCCTGGTTATGAGGGAGAACTTCATCCCCAAAGACACTCAAGCCAGCTGCCCCACAACAGTGCATCTCAGTGCTATAAATGGACTTTCTCTTGATCTATCAGTGCCCTTCTTGTACTTTACCCTAGAGATACCTCTGAATGACTCAATGACGTAAATATTCAAAATAAGTCACTGTAACGTTAATGACAAGGGGAACAGCCTAAATAGTCACACATCAGAATGATTGAATTAACTATTGAACAACCACAGAATGGAATACTATGTAGCTGTATAGAATGGAATACCATGTAGCTGTATAAAAGGCTGAAGAGACTAAATTAACTTGGGGTTACTAGTATAATAAAAAAGTATATTGTGATATATATCCTTTAGAAATATATTTAAGAAACATTATATTTTGCATAAAAACAAATGTTCAATCATGCAGAGTGAAACAGAGGATATAAAATAAAAAGAGCTATGAGTGGGCTATGAGAGGATGATGGGCACAAATGGAATAGGAGAGCTGGGTGTGGTGGAGCAGATCAGAGTGGCTGGGGCAGGGAGTGGAGGCCACTGAGAGAGGCAAGGAAGGACAGATGCCCTCCCCGTCTGTAGCTCAGCGCGAGTTTGTAATCACTGTGCTGTTGCCAACCATAGTACATATTCTGAACACAAAGCAAATAGGCATGAAGAGCCAAGATGGATGGACGAATAATGAGGAATGTCACTGTACTGCAAATGACATAGCTGCAAAAGCTGAAAAAGGGTTGGAGGGTAGCTCAGTCGAATTGACATCAGTAGCTTCATGTTAGTGAGTATTTGGACTGCATAGCACAGGTCCAAAAAAAAGGACACACTCTTAAGAGACACAGAACTATACAGCTGTC
The DNA here is from genome assembly GCF_008632895.1 of Mastomys coucha. Taxonomy (NCBI): domain Eukaryota; kingdom Metazoa; phylum Chordata; class Mammalia; order Rodentia; family Muridae; genus Mastomys; species Mastomys coucha. The sequence goes on along the minus strand of NW_022196904.1, from coordinate 104,641,686 downwards.
TGCTTAACATTTGAAATCTAGGTAAAGCGTGGGCAAAGGTTCCCCCACTTCTCTCTCTCTCTCTCTCTCTCTCTCTCTCTCTCTCACACACACACACACACACACACACACACATCTGTCTTCTCTCTCATGTGTGTTCAAAGTAAAAAAAAAAAGCCATACTTTCTAAGTGCAAACATGATTCCCTGATAAGTATTAAGATGATTCTAAGACTGTTAGCAGTTATGTAGACCTATAGTCTCATGATACTCAGTAATTATTGGAAAGCTAAGAGCCTAGGAGCTGGTAACTGAGAACTTTAAGAACACAAATCTATAAATGACCAAGCTCTCAGGGACCATTTCTTCCTCATCTGATGAATGGTTTGCTTGAAGATGTATCAAGAATCCTGCTCAGAGTCTCCCAGTCACTCTTCTGACAGTTTCGGGTAAGAGGCTCAGAGCGTATGCCCTTTCCATAGCACAGTAGAAACGTAATAACCTGAGTATGATTTACTCCTGAGATTTTGTTTGGCAGTAGGGGTGATTGGGACTCAGTGTTGTATCTAGAAGAACCCCAGGGCTTCTGGGAAACTATAAATTAAGACGAAATCAAGATTATAAGTCTTTTTCACTCCTGTCTGAGGCTCTTTCAAGTACGTCATCACCTTGACTGTTATTAATATTTTTATTACTATTGCTATCCTCCATAGAAGCCACTTGAAATAAAACCCTGATCGTAAAATTCATAGTGTACTTGCAAATGTGTAAGCTTTGGAGTTTGAGAACTTTTTACAAAGAGTATGTTAGGCAACTTCAAGGGAGGAATGTCAGCCGGTCAGCTGACAGGGCTTGTGGGAGGTGTGAGATCAGGGGAGCTGCCAGTGGAGTTTGCCATTTTCTAGGGATGGAAGCATCACATAGCCTACACTAATGTTTTTGTCCACACTAATTATTTTGTCATTTATGATTCCTACCTCAGAATTCCTCTCAGTGCTTTGATCTTAATGCTTCATTGATCCGACCCTGGGATGCTAGTGCAGGGTTTCTTTCTATGCTGATTAACAAGGGACTTTTTTTTTTTTTTTTTTTTTTTTGCAGCAAAGGCAATGCCTATATATTTTCTTTAAGCACATACAGAGAACAGAGTTTCATATGTAAAAAGGATGGTATTATCTGGCTAAAAGATGTGCCATAACATCTGTCCATCCATTAATACTGTAGCCTGTGAAATGTATGGCAGAGCAGAGCCTATGGCCTTCGGCTGCTGTGGTGTTATACCCTCTTTTATACACATCTCACTAGACTGTGGCTATGGTCAGTACTTTACAGAGCTGGCACTCTGAGACTTTATCTTTGCTTTTAAAGTGCACTTTGAGACCTATTCTGTGTTTTCCTTATTTGATGAAACATTTAGACCAATAACTGTGCATAGCCTTTAAATCTCGACACTTGAATGATTTAGCTATTCACTTGTCTATGTGCTGGATGCATAGTTTTTGTGGTTAGAAACTGCTCAGTACTTGTACCTGATGCACATGCAGAGCCCAGACTCTCAGGCATGCAGTATCACCAGCTTCAAGCTCGGCTCGTAGCTGGACTCCCTTTGACACCACTAACTGTTGCCAAGTTTGAATAGAGGATTAAGAGGCACATGTAGTCCATCTTCAAGCTGTGCAGGGGAACTGTTGAAAGAGCCTTTGTGCTCTGTGTAATCAAGAGAACTGGTCAGTGTTTGGAATCCACACAGGACAATAGTCAGTTGAGAATTTGTTGTCATTCTTCCTGTTCTCTTTCAAAGTAAAAAGAAAGGGGAATTTATTTAGATTTCAGTTGGGGTTTTTGTTCTTTAACGTTCTTCTTCTCAAAAATATAATTTTAGCTTTGAGTTTCCTTTAACTCAAAATGTAAATGTTGAAAACTAAGCCAGGTTAAAATTGGGTGTGGGGGGAGCATGTTTAGGTAGAAGCTTTTACAGTCTTGGTGATTACTTAATTTATTGTCTTCTTTCTGAGACGGGATTCTTTGAAGAACTAATAATGGACAGGCTCAGCCTGCTGGGGATTCCCAAGTTCCTATTCCTTTGCAGGTCATTTTCTCATATAAATGTGGAACATCTGGTTATTTAAGGGGAAAAAACCCTGCAAAAAACTTTAGGGTGGAGAGTATTTTGTGGGAAGCTTCCCTGAAGAGAAGCAATGTCACAGTGGTTTTTGCTTTCCAAATTGTGCCTCCCTACCTGGTGTTCTTCCTGGGTCTCTCCTGCAGTGGCTGAGCAATCAGGATCCCTGGTACGTTTTATACATAGTAACAAAAATTGAAGTCTATGACAGAGAAAAAGGCAACTAATTTCAGAAAGTCTACTACTGGGTGTAGTCTATATAACTATAATCTCAGCTCTAGAGAGAGGGAGGTAGAGACAGGCGAGTCACAAGCTCAAGGACAGTCTGGGCTACATAGCAGGAGTCTGGCTCACATCAAAAGCAAGCAAAAGTAAAGTTTGCCCACTCAGTGGATCCCATGGAGGATCTGGGCTCCAAATCCCACTATCTTCATTCAGCTTTACTACCACTAAGTATGAGGCTTTAGTTATCTCTCATTTGCTATGCAGAACAGTAAGGGTGTGCTAGGGAGCAGATAGAGGGCTGGTTGATCTGACAGAGATCAATGGGGAAGTAATAGAATAATGTGTTTAAAGGCAAGCTGTAGGCAGCCTTCTACTCTAGTGGAGTCTATCAGAGGCATTCCTGAGGAAATGATTTTGATTTTTTTTAAATTACATTGTGTGTGTGTGCGTGTGTGTGTGTACTTGCCACAGTGTGCATCTGGAGGTCATAGGATAACTTAAGGAATCAGTTCTTTGCTCCCATCATGTGAAACCTGGTCACTAGGTTTGGTGGCAAGTTCCTTGAGCCACTAAGCCATCCTACTGGCTCAGACATGTCACTAAATAGCAGTCTAGCTGGCATCTTTAGATAAATTTTGGCAGGGCTTAATCTTAACATATTATATCTTTCAAAATCTGAGGACAGCATCCTTCTATTTGGAATTTAAGAAATTTATTTTTATTACTATATTATAGGGTCTTTACTGTGTATATGTGTAGACATTCTGTATACTTTATAAATTCTTTACTTTTATTTTTTATATTTTTTGAATATATAGAAATATATTTTATATTAACCACATAGTCAATTAACTTTCTAATATACTCATTAATTCTTATAACTTATTTCAGGCTTACATTTCTTTTCTTGTACATGATCAAATGGTAGTATATGTTATTCATTTTCTAAGCTTTTTTATATGCTGATAAACATATTTCACAGCAGTTCTGTAGGTTTGCAGCAAGGTTGACTGGACATTACTGGGCATGCTCATTTAGCCTTTTTTCCTGTCCTATATACAGCTTCCCAAGCTGTCAACTTACAGCACATCTTTTACTGCTAGTGGACCAGTGTCAACATCATGGATTCCCCAAAGTTCACAGTCCACTAAGGTTACTTCTGCATGTTCTGTGAGTTTGATGATGTGTTTGTGTGTCCCTGTGGCTGGTTTATTCTCCTGTCAACCCTGCCAGTCCTGTTCACTCATCCTCTGTTCCCACTGATTACCATAGTTTTCCCTTTTCTAGAATGTTGTGTATTAAGACACTGTAATGTAAGTATAGTATGCGACCTTTTCAGATTGGCTCCCTTTACTTGCTATTATGATATACATTAACGTTCCCTCCATGTATCTTCATGACTTGACAGCTCAGTTATTTTTGGTGTTGAATAATATTCTACTGTTAGGATCTACCGCAGGTTATCTATTTACATGTCAAATGGCAACTTGCCTGGTGCCCAGTTTGAGTGACTGTGAGTGAAGCTGCTCTAAATATTTACATGCAGGTTTTGTGCATATCTTTCAGTTTGTATGAGGAAAAAAGCTAAACTGTGTTATTAGAGAGTGTTTAGTTTGGGGACAAACTGTTATGTGTTGCTCACACTGGCTGTACTACTCTTTTTTCCTGTGCTAGACCATGCTGGTATTTGGTTCCACACTCCCAGTATTGGCCATTCTAATAGGTGTGAAATGCCCATCTCATGCTCCCTGATTAAGGTTTTGCATATGCTCCCATATGTTTTACCGTCTGTGTCTTTCTATGGTGTCTATCCAGGTAGCTTTGGCACTTTAAATAGCATTGTCTAGCTATCTTATTGTCATCCTAAAGTTCAATCTCAAAAGTTTTAATCTTGAAGATATAAGTTTAGCTTTCAAAGGTTCAATTTGTCATTGACTCTGGATTATGTCTTTGGTGTATTGATTACAAAGTCATCATCACAACACAGCCTTCGAGGCCTACTGGATCCATGTGGCCTCCTGTGAATTCAGTAGTTCTGTGTGTTGCACTGAGACTACTATCAGTTGATAGTTCCATGTATCCTGGGTGTGAGGTTTGTGTTTAGATGCCTTACTTGCATCTGGTTGTCCAGTTGTCCTGGCTTCATTTATTGGAAAGACTTTTCTTTTCTCAAGTTCATGATGACCCTGTCTTCAGTGATCAGGTTTAGATGGGTCAAGTTTTCTTTTATATCCTGATATATTCCTAGATGTTTTCTGATATTAAGTGGCCTTGTTTCCTGTCATTTATTAAGGCCTTGACTTGTGTTAGTCCTGACTGAGCTCTCTTTCAATTATAAGGTGGGTATAGGCTCTTTTCTGTTTCAGTATGAACTTTAACCTTAACTTTGTTAATGTTCTTGGGGCAGGTGGTTGAGATTTTAATTGGGACTGTACTCAATCTACAGACCAGATTGGAAAAACTCACATTGGGGATGTTAACTATTAGAGTTCTTCAGTCTCTAAATGTGGAATAGTTTGAATTCATTTAATTTTTGGTATCATTTATCAGAGTTTTATAGGTTTTTTCTATACCTTTTGGGAATACTTTATTGTATTCATGTCCAAATATTGCATTTTATGGGGACACTGATACAAACTGCAATGTGTTTTAAATGTCAGATTCCACTTGTTGCTGATAGGAAAATACCTGACTTTTGTGTAATAATTTTGTATCCTTCAGCGTTGTTGTACCACATAATGAAACTCATGCTGATGTTATGCTTTGGTTAGTGTTTTGGTATATTCTACATAGATGATCAATTTACCTCATTATTCCTACTCTGTATATTCTTTACCTTTCTTTTGTTGGCATATTCATTGACTAGGACCTTCAGTCTGGTACTGAAGAGCAGCAATGAGAAGGGTCATCTGTGGCTTGTTGCTTATCTCCCTGGGATAGGCTTGAGTCCCACAACTTAAATTTGGTATTTCTTTTTATTCTGTATTTCTTTTCTTAAATGTTCTTTATGAAGTTGTCTCTTGTTTGTTTCATCAGAAATTGATCCTGAACTCCTTTTCAAGTGACCTTTCTTTGTTTATTGATATAATTATGTGAATTCCCTTCTTTGGCTTGCTGGTATGATTTTAAATGATTAGTTTTGAATCTGAACCACCTTCACATACCTTGGACAATCTCACTTGATTGTTGGGAATGATTTCTTTCAAGCATTGTTGGCTTGAGTTGATAGTGCTTTGGTTATAGTTTTCTTAGAATACCTTTGGTTTGGTTTTGGCATTTGGGAACTGCTGCCTTATACAATAAGCTAGGAGACTTTCTTTTTGTTTCTACCTTCTGAAAGGAATCATAGAAAAATTGGTGTCATTTCTACCTGAAATATATGTTACAATTCACCTGCATCTGGTGAATCCAACTCGGTGTTTTCAATGGAAATAGGTTCAGGTCTTTCAAACTCCTCATGCCTTTTGAAGGCTTAGCAGATTGTGCCTTTATTTA
>NW_022196904.1:104631165-104635341 GCF_008632895.1 Mastomys coucha | reverse complement strand
ACCCCCCCTCCCCTCTCTCTTCCCTCTACCTTTCCTCCTCTTTTATTTTTGAGACAAAATCACATTCTGTAACTAGTCTCAAAGTCCTTTAACTCACAGCAATCTTCCTGCCTCAGTGTTGCAAATGTTGGGATAACAAATATGAGTTGGAGTTACCACATCTGAGATGCTTTCAGTGTCATTTACATTAATTATTATTATTTCTTTCATTCTCCTACTTTAGATTAATTTCCCCTTCTTTTAATGTCATAAGACAGAGACTAGGCTTGCTAATTTTAGATAAATGCTATACATTTCCCTCTTAGTACCACTTTTGCTAATTCTGAAGAATTTTGATAACCTTTACTTTTATTTTCATTGAGCACAAAAATATTTTAACATTTTCCTTGAGTTTCTTTGTTGTCTCAGGAATATAAAGAAGCATGTTGTTAATACCTATGCATTTGGTATTTTCCTATTATTGGTTAATACCCTAATTCCACTTTGGTCTAAGAGAACTGTACAGATTCTCTTCTTTTTAATTTGCCTACTGTACTTTACAGCTTACAGACTGCTCAATTTTTTGCCTGTTCACTGTGAGTTTAAAGACTGTTCTGTTGGGTGGGAAGTAATCGGTAGGTGTCAATTATGAACAGTTGATTGATGGTGTTAAGGTCACTCCTGTCCTTACTGATTTTATGCCTACTGGCTCTGTCTGCTTTATGACAAAGGATATTAAAATATCCAGCTGTGACAGTGGATCCATCTATTTCTCCAAGCAAATCTTGCCCAGTGTGTTGGGATGTTCTCTTGCTGGTGTATGCACATGAAGGATGGTCATGTCTTGGAAAGTTGCTAGGGACGATGACCCCCTAACCCTGATAATGCTCTCTGCTCTGAAGTGTGGTCAGTCTGAACTTATTACAGCTACTCCCATTTAGCATAGCAAACCTTCCTCTACCTCATTACTTAATCTATGTATTTTTGTATCAACAGTGTTTTCTTTTAGATAAACTATAATTGGGTATTCTGTGATTGGCCACCCTACCCCTTTAACTTGGTGTATTTAGACCTTTGATTGTGCATGGTTTCCACAGAGTTGGATTGAGATGTCTCCTTGCTGCTGTTGTTAGTGCTTTGCCTATGTTCTCATTCCTAGTTTTGCCTTTGATATCTTTTCTACCTGGTGTGGATCTATTAGAATTAATTTTGTAGCTTGCAAACAGTAATGGATTTGTCATGGGACCTTTACAAATATGTATCACTACCATGTCTTCTTATGTATTTCTCTGCCACTCCTCCTGTGGTCTAAATCTAGCATTTTATGTGATTTCATTTCCTTTTCTCTCTTAGCCAATCAGCTATAGTTTTGTTTTGTTTTGCCATTTCTTAGTCACTGCCTAGAGTTTGCAGTCTAGATTTATAACAAATTCAAGTGAACTTTCAAGTAGTTGCCTAAGTTCACTTCTAGGAAAAGAGCCATAAAATAGTGGCTTTTGTCTCTAAGTATTTCTGGTCAGCCTTCCTTCTGTTGCTCTCAGACCTCTACTCAGACACGGCCACCATTAGAAAGGCCATCTTTGTTGAGATATGTACAGCATTATACATGTATGGCCGCACTCACTGTTGCTATCATTTTTAACTAAGTGGGTCAGTAGAGCCTGAGACCAGCCGAGGCATCACTCCAGTTTCCAGGATCCTGCACTGCTCTCTTTCCTACATTTGAGCCACTGATAGCACCATTGGTCTCTCTGAAGAACAGCTTTTACTTTTCTTATAAGACTGCTTTTGTTTAAGGAAATCTTTCTTTTCCACTTTGTTTTTAAAAGGTAGCTTCACAGCATACAGAATCCTAAGTGATTTTTCTTGTTTTTTTTTTTTTTTGCTTACCTGGTGGTGTGATTTGAATGTGTTCCTCAGCTCCAGTGCAGTGGTGATGAAGTGGGGTCTTTATCTAGTGATTAGAGTATGTGAATGCTCCCTCATGGACAGATTCTACCCTTGTGGTGGGATGGCAGGTCAGTTAGTTTCCTATTACTGGGATAAGACCCATGGCCAAGAGCAGCTTAAAGAGAGAATTGTTCAGAATTGTAAGGCCAGGGTTTTAAAAGTACACTTAATGTGTTAAAGGTTTTTGTGAAGAAAACAGGCAGCATGCAGAAGTAGACAAGCAACATAAGCAAAAAGATAGGAATTCCAAGAATTGAAAGAAACCAATACAGTGAAATAAAAAAGTATGTTTGGTGGCTTCTGAGCAGGCGCTATAGGTATCTGATCGTCTCTGGGCTCAAGGGCACATTGGTAGAAATCTCCAAAACAGAATAGCAAGCTAGGGGCAAGGGATAATACTTAAAAACAAAGAATCCAAAGTATTGGGTTTTCTTTGCATCTGTCTTGTGAGTTTTGCTTATGTCCACCTGTGTTGTGAATTGTGGTTCATTGTGGGCCCATCTGTGTAGTGAGCTGGGTTTGTTTCCCCCGTGCTTGAGTTGTGGTTCTTTGTGTGTTTGTGCAGTGAGTTGTGGTTCTTTAGGTGTCTATCTCTGTGTGAGTTGTGATTCTTTGTGTGAATCTCCCGTTTGGGGACCGCAGCTTGTCGCATGATCCCTTTTCTCTAAAGGATGTAGGAAGAGTTGTTGACTTTCAGTCTGTTGAGCATTTTACTTGAAGTTGGGGTGGGATGGCGGCTTCTGGCCTCCTTATACTGCTTGACTGGAAGTCAGAAGTTGACTATATAGACTATAACTTTTTCCTTATCTCTCTGACTAGTCTTCAGGGAAACAGAGACCTGAACACTAAGAGTAAACAATTTTGTCTTCTTCCTCTTCCCATTCAGCATTTGCCTTTAATAGTTACACTTGTTGGAAATCCCTCCTGCTCTGAGACTGCTGAGTGTACAGTCACACCAGGCGTGGGGTTAAGTGTTACAATGAGATTTATCTACACCGACAGAACCATCAGATGCCTTGTTACCTTTACTCCAGTAAGCAACACTGTATAGCACAGCGTCTGAATCTTTGTGGAACTTAATGGTCTCATTCCTGGCTTATATCTTTCTTTCTTTTTGGGGGGAGGGGGAGGAGGAAAGGATTTATTTGCTCATGATTTCATATCACAGATCATCATCAAAGGATGTCAGGACAAGAACCTGGAGGTAGGAACTGATGTGGAGGCTCTGGAGGAGTGCTGCTTACTGGCTTGCTCAGCCTGCTTTCTTAGAGAACCCAGGACCACCAGCCCATGGATGGCACAACCCACAATGAACTAGGCCCTCCTACAGCAATCATTAATTAAGAAAGTGGCTTATAGGCTTGCCTATGGCCTGAACTTATGGAGGCATTTTCTCTTTTTTTATTTTTTTTATTTTCATGACTGTAGATTTATTTATTTTTTTTACATTTTTATTTTATTTTATTTTTAACTTTTATTGTATTATGATGAGAAAAGTTACATGATTTCAATTTGTCTGAATTTGTTAACATTTAAAAACATATTTTAAATAAATAGAATTAAATGGAATTAAATCACATTCTTGTTTCCCTTTTGTACCCCAACTCCTCTCAGAGACCTCCTCTTTAATACCTATAATATCTTTTTTTGTCACATTCCTTAAAATTTATAAAATATTATAACAATAAAAATGAGTAGTATAAAAGTTGTTTGATATAAAACCACAATCAATTTAACAGTGTTATGTAGATGCTTCTCTACAGCAATACTGAAAATACATATGTTTTTCTCAGTATAAATTTCAAATAACTCCAAACATATTAACTGTATATTTCAAAATAATACATAACTACTAGTATTTTCTTAAATGAACATAAATATATAAAGTCTTTTTGTTTGTTTGTTTTGTATTTAGTACAGTTTAAAGTCTTGGCTTTTTCTGTGGTACAAGCTCAAAATAAGAACAATTTTTAGACGTTGGATTTCATTGTAATAAGGCTGTTCTTCAATGACCCTCAAATCACCAAAGGATTTTACTTCCATCATAGCTAAGATGAGAGTTGACAGTTCTGCTGTGCCAAGCAATGAATTGTAGGTACAATTTTTGGATACAGATTTCCTGCTATGGTCAAAACTATTTGACTTGAGTGAGTGACTTTATTCTCAGGTCACAGAGAAGAGGTTACATTCATTTAAGAAATGGTGTGTGTATTAAGATAGTCTATCCATAAAGTCATTCACCAACTA
>NW_022196904.1:104566365-104628961 GCF_008632895.1 Mastomys coucha | reverse complement strand
TTAAGGTGCTGTATCATCATCATGATAAGTGATTTTAGATCTGAATCTTGTGTTTCTGATGTGATGGTGTGTCCAGGACTTGCAATGGTGGGAGAACTGGGTTCTGATGATGCTAAGTAACCTTGGTTTATTTTATTTATTTTCTTATGCTTTCCCCCTGCCATCTGGTTATCTCTAGTGCTACCTGACCTTGCTAAATCTGACTAGAGTCAGTCCTTCCTGTGATCCTGGTTGTGTCAGAACTCCTCAGAGTCAGGTAGTCTCTGTGACCCTGTGATTCTGGGATCCTGTGACACTGAGCTTGTTAGAGCACCTGGGAGTGCAGCAGCTTCCTCTGGGTATTGTGGGACAGGCTGCAGAGCTTGCACCCAAGGTCTGCTCAGGACACCAGCCCAGAGAGACCTGAAGGAACCCGAGCCACTCTGCTGGAGGAGTTCCTGTGTGCCTGGTCCCAGTTACTCCAGGTGTTGGGACAGATGTTGGGTCCTCCTCACCTCTGATCCTGAGAGTGTCAGAGCACCTGGGAGTGGAGCTTCCTCTGGGTGTTGTGGGACTGGCTGCAGAACTTGTGCTCAAGGTCTGCTCAGGATACCAGCTTCTGGTTTATTTCTAATACTTATACTTGGCAATATTTTTTATAGGTATCAATAACTTGAAACATTTATTGCCATTTTACTTACATATAAATTATCTATAAAGTATGTGTGTGTGTGTATGTAGTTCAGAAGACAACCTACTGGAGTTTGTTCTCTCTTTGAACTAGGTAGATCCTCTTATCGATTCAGGTCATGAGACTTGGAGAGAGATCCCCTTTTCCTGTGATGCATCTTGCAGATCCCTGTTAGGGTTTTTGTGTCTAGATTATAAAGGAGACTCACCTTTATATTATTCTCTCTTAAACTTTTTGAAGACTCCTGTTATAGCTTTTTGTGTGTGGATTATAAGGAGATCCACCTATATATTATTTTCTCATAATTTTTTTAATCAAAATTTGTTGACCTCATGAGTTGAATAGTGTTTGGTTCTAGATTTTTTTTTTTAAGTATTTGTATGAGATTTTTACTATTTCTTCCTTGACTATTTGGAAAAAGTCACCAGTTTGGCAAATTTGGGGTCAGAGTGACCTCAGTGATCAATTTTCTGTATATATATCATATTATACACACACACATATCTATATGTTATATACTATATATATATATATATATATATATATAATTTTCCAGCAAATTTTGTATTTTATCTAAATCTTTCAATTTATTAGCATAAAGTTTTTAATAGTAACTATGAATTGATATATTAGTCTGTAATCATCAACATTGTTTTGTTTTCTTTGTGTGTTACAATACGTTCACATGTGTTACAATTTAAAAAAAGGCATACTCTACTCTTGCTTTCAGCCATATAGGAATCCCTGGTCCTGGATCAACGCCTTCAGTATAGACATTCATAATCCTCATTAAGTGTCTTGAGAAAGTAGAAAACAGGAAACTAAAGAAACACTAGTATGAGTGAATGGAGACATGCAAACCAGAAAACAGAACATTCACACCCAGAGCTGAGAAAAGCAGTGTTTAGAGAATGTGACTGCAGTCAGTCAAGGGTAAGCTAAGAAAGCAGCAAAATTAAAAATGCTACAGTAGAAACTTTCCAAACCAGAGAATGCAGGGGGAAATCACAGAAATGAACAGGACTGCAGAACTGAGCCTGCGGAGCTGACAGTGAGCCGTGCTGGTGATGGCAGTGTCTGAAGGAGGCAGCTGAGGAAGTTTTGAAAAAATAATTACAGAAAATTCTAAGTTTGTTTAAGAATGTAAGCCTCTAGTCCCATGGAACAGAAACAAGTGTCAGCTGGTACCTGCTCTATCCCTAACTTTCTAAGTCTCTGTGCATCAATAACATAGGTTCAAAATATAGAGAATACTTGAGAGCATTGAAATAAATGGCACACCCACAGTTCAATTATTGTTGGAAAATCTGGTGACTGTAGAGGATCTGAACAAAGCTTCTACTCCCCAGGACGTAATTGATGGTGACAGCACATGGCAGATGCAAACGTATGCATAATTATTCTTTTTAAGTGAATTTGAAAGTTTGCATAAAGTTTATTTTGTACTATAAGCAAGTCTCTGTAAAGATGAGAGGCTTAACTTTAAAAAAGATTATGTTTTCTGGTTACATGGAAAAAGCTGCTAACAAAAGAAAATTAAAAATCTCCCAAATGGTAACTGAACCACCAGGCTTAAATCAACTATGGACTAATGAGGAAATATCATATACAGCCGCAAAATATATTTAAGTACGTGACAGTGAGAAATTAATCTGACAAAAATATATCAGACCAGCTAAGACAATGCTGGAGAGAAATGCAGAACTTTATGTGCACATTTAGACAATAAGCACGATTTAAAATTGACATATAAATTCAGAAAAATCTCACCAAACCTTTTGTTTTGTAAGTAAGGCAATCCTCAGATGCATTTGAAGCTGCTCATGACCAAGTACAGAGTACACTCTCATTCTATGTGAGAGCATCCAAGTACCACAGTGCTGGGAAAGCGAAAGTCTGTGAGGACCGTCAGCAGAGCAGGCAGAGATCCAGCAGGAGTCTTCCCAGCCTCTTGAGCCCTGACCCCCAGATCATGGAAGAAGGAAAAAGATAGTCTTCAAACAGATAATGTTGAAGCAACTGGACACGAAGTTTACTCTGCCTTTTTCACTTGCAGAACACAAAACAAATGAAAATGAACTTCAACTTGAATATAAAACTGGACCTATAAAACTTTTTGATTATATCTTTTATTTTTGAGATTATAATGTAATTACATTATGCCCCTATTTCCCTCCCTCTATACCTTCCCAATTAACACAAATTGCTCTTTTTAAAAAGTCAGGGTTTATTTTCTCTTAATTGTATTCATACATACATACATACATACATACATACATATATATATATATGTATGTATCACTATATATCACACAATATATGTGTATATATCCTGCTCAGTTTCCATAATGTTACTCATATGCATTTTTCAGAGCTGATAATTTGGTATTGGATAACCAATAAAGAAGACTATTTCTCCCACTCTCAGCATTCCTTAGATGCCTGTAGTTGTTTGTGTTGAGTTGAGGCTTCATGGTCTTTCCCCTGTCCACATTAGCATGTCTATTTTTGTTCTCATTCAAATTATGTTTAGGCACTCATGTTAGTAAGGCTTTATGGGTGTACCTTTACAATTACTTGGGGACAGAATAAATGCCCTGATCCTTGGGCTCTTAAAATATTTTAGTTGTCTCTTTTGCAATATTCCCCGAGCCATAGGATGGAAGTTGTTTTGTAGAAATATTCACTAGGACTGGGCTCCAGAACTCTGCATTTTGATTGGTTGTAGTTTTCTGTAATGGTCTCTGTCTATTGCAAAGAAAAGTTTCCTTGATGAGAGGTGAGGACTCCACTTATCTGTGTGTATAAGGGCCAATATTTATAATCTAGATAGGGAGTATACTGGTTTAGGAACATGGTGTTGTGGGTTCTCCTCCAAGATCCATGGCTTCATTAGCCTTGGGTAGCTGGTTAGGTTTCCAGTACCAGGTATAGTATCCTTTATATTGAGCAGGTCTTAAATTTAATCACAGAGCTCTTGGTTACTGCCATGGAATGCATGCAGCTACTGTGCGCTTAGGTTATCATGCCATGCTGGTCATTGCTGTAGGTGTCATAGCTGAGTAGCACTGTTGGTTGCTTCTGATCTTAGTGTAGACAACACTTCATAGGTTTTAGAAATACTAGTCAGAAAGGAAAAAGTTAATAATTGTGTAATACCAAAATAAAATCTGCAGCTCATCAAGATGCACCTTTCAGTGTAAGTTAGGTGCATTGTAGAGAAGGAAAAATGTGATGTATATTCTGACAGACTTGACATATTTAGAGATTTAAAGCTATAGATATATGATATCAGTTAATATAAACATGTAGAAATATAAAAATTCACCAAGAAAAAGATTAATAATACAAATATCACTAAAGCTACTTCTGTCATTACTCGGTGTTCAGTAAGAATGAATTTTACTACTTTAAGAGTATTTGAAACTATTTTCAGAGTTTGGAGTTAATCACATATGGAGAAATACCAAGTGGGGTTACAGGCAGTTCTTGCCCTTAAGCAACTTAGTGCTATGTTAAATGGAGTGAACTTGGCCATGTATCCATCTATACAATGCTGAGAACTGATAAATAGTAGTAGTAATAGAGATAGGAATTTTAAAGCTCAGAGTTAAAAACTGACCAGAAGATCAATGAGATAACATAAATGTGGCAAGTATTATTTTTCTATCTAGAGAATTAAATTTGATATTTGATATTTGAATCTATGTAGGCAATGTAGACTAATAGGCAGTAGTGGTGGTGTGTATGCACATGCATGCGTGTATGTGTGTGTGTGTGTGTGTGTGCACATGTGTATATAAGAGGGAGGCATTGCAGTGAGGAGGATATCACTTGAGAATGGTTGAGAAAGCACAAGGCATGCAGAAAGGGAGTGGGACAGTTTTTGAAGACTTATCTAAATACGGCAAAACCAAGAATACTATATAGGAGCTACAGTCAGTGCCGATAATGATGGAATCTGAAACCCACCGGACAGCACAGCCTTCTATTGTGTTGCCCTTTCACCGGTTGCCAATATATAATGAAATAGACCAAGGAAGGGTGTCATTAGCTGAGCCTTATTTTACACTTTAACTTGATAACAGTTCAGCAGGAAGTTGTTTGTATGAAACTTAGAAACTGGAAGTTTGTTATGCTCAGATATGTCTTTTTTTTTCCTCAACTGTTGTTACACTGAGCCTCTGCTTTCACTTTGTTTCTGCTGTGTTTTCAGTGGGTGGCATCAAGTTAAGAAATACTGAGTTCTATAGAAGACTAGCTGTGGTTGGCATTGCTATTTAAGGCCTTTGCATGCTTTTCAAGTCAGAAACTCATTTCAAGGCTTCCACCCTACATGCATGTTGTAATCCAGAGCTGGTTTCCATGTGATTCAAACTTTGAACATAACACACTGGCATATATCTCATATTCTTTCATGTATATCACACTCTTTGAACATAAAACATCTACATGTATATCATATTCTTTTGTGACAGTTTTCATATTGTTTATATTTTTGTTTGGTTTTTGTTTTTTGAGTCAGGGTTTCTCCTTGTAGCCTTGGCTATCCTGGAACTTGCTCAGTAGACCAGGCTGGACTCAAACTCATAGAGATCCACCTGTCTCTGATTCCTGAATCCTGGGATTAAAAGTATGCTACCACCATCTGACTTGTTTAGGTATTTTTAAAGCTCCAACCTTCAGACACTGAAGCAAATACAACATATTGGCTTATCTCACCAAGGCTGAGAATTGCGTTTGGCTTTCATATTGAAGAGTATAATATGATGTAATATTCTCTGCTCCTCACTTCTGTGTGTATTTTCTCTTAGGGCAGTATGTCTGTGTTATCCACAGTAATCTCAGGTCCACACACTTTTTGCTTCTAACCTGAGCATGAGAGAGGCTTTTAATAGTCCAGGCAGAGCATTTTGATGAATCAAATTCTTTGTGTGGTCAGGAGAGGCAACAGAAAGCAGAGAACAGAGTCTATAGTTGGCAACTCCTGCAGTGGTTATGCTTTGATGAACAGGTGAGATGCACAAGATAGCAGTAGCATTCAGAATGTTGGAAAGATAGCTCAGTGGCTGAGGACCTCAGTTTGATCTCTAGAACCCAAGTGAAAAACCACGCAGGGCAGGACACAAATGCCAGGGAGGCAGAGACAAGAAGATCCCTGGGGCTCACCGGCCAACTGCTCCATAGCAACTTTGAGCTCTAAGTTCAGTGAGAGACGCTGTCTTAAAAAATATGTGGAGATCAGTGGAGGAATACATCTGATGTCTACCTTTGGCTTCTACATGGAGCCCCCCAAATACAGGGATACATGTATGCTCAGAATCACAGAATTAAAATGATTTATTAGAAAAATGAATATAGGGTTCTGGGGATGTAATTCAGTTGGGAGAGTACTTGTTGAACAGGTACATGGCCCTCAGTTAGATTCCTAGCTCTTTATATATAGCATGGAGGGTCATTTTAGTCTACATAGGGAGTTCTAGGCTAGGCCAGCCTAGGAAATAGGAGATCCTGTTTAAAAATACAAAAACAAATAAACAAATGAATGGAAGACAGGATACACTAGATACATAAAAATAATTAAAGTATATCCATAATCTAATATTATTTTTTAAAATCAGGTACATATAAATCTGACATAGTAAAATAAATAGTTGATAATTATATACAACAGGATCAGCAGTAACTAAAGTGGAAATGCCATTGGTAGGATGTATTTTAGCAGTATGGCTACCTCCAGTTTCTAACAGACATTTCTATTACATTAAAACAGTGCAGCATCTGAGGATCTCCTGTGCAAGAGGTGACAGTGGAGAACCAAAGCCTCAGGCTGCATATGTGGCTCTCCCTCGGGAAAATGAAACCTGTCTTGGAAGAAACAACCTGTTAAGTTCAAGGCATTTTTAGAAAGAAGTTTGTACTGGTTGCTTAGTGGATGGATGATATTTAAGAAAGGAAAGCTTTCAGTTTAAATGAGATGGAAAAAGCAAACTGGAGGGTTGGAAATACTAGCCACGCACATGTGCAGGAGACTGGGCTGCTGGACACCACTGATTTTCCCTGAGGTAGCCTGTATTCTTGGCACCCCTGTCCAAAGAGTGAATGTTTGTGTCTATATCTGAAGCTACTGTTAGTGAGTGTAAAACAGCCCTTTCCCACTACTGGCTGCTGCGTTGTACAGGCCATAACACTGATGTTTAAACAGGGATTTAAATAGGCTCCGGCAAGGCAAGCACTGAAGCACAGTCAAATGATGAGCTGTTTGAAGTCACCGATGCCAGCAGCTTCCTCATCCTCACCCCTTTCTAACTCATTCTGAAATGAGGCTGCTGTTACAGCTCCAGCACCAGGCTGTGAGCCCTGCAGTCACCTGTGGTGTGTTCTTCCTTTCCGGTGTTGACCATGCAGTGGCGATGCTTTGATGAACAGTTGAGAGGAACTGGGTTGGGAATGATTCCCAAACTCATGTTTTAGGTGCTAGGAGCCTTGGCCAGAAGATGAGAGAGGTAGATGGCTTTTTGCCTGTGTGACTTTCATGAATGTATGCTTAGTGCCAGTTGTCAGGAATGCCTAAGAAAAACTCTGGTAGATAAAAATAGTACCTGGAGAAAAGATTGCCCCCGACATGAAGATGCCTGCGTGTGAGTCTGGCAGGTATTAGATGTGGTGCTTCTGTTTCCTTACGAACATCCCAGAGTCTTGCATCTAACAGTCCTAACAACATTTCCAACACCTTGGTTTCTTCCCCCACATGCTGCCTTCTGGAAACACACCCCCTCACTCACAGCATATTGTTCAGTAAAGTGGCTGTGGAATTAACATTTTTCCTGGAAGGACTATATCTGATTTAATGACCAAATCATTTTAAGGCAGCACAACAGAATTTTACAGAAACGAAATCTCTCCCTTCACACCGATCATGCATGTTTTACTCAAGTATTGAGTCATTAGCATGTTTATAATGGTTCTAATTTAGCACAACATTTTCTGAATTTTATCCTTGAGTCATTTACAAATTGTTCTTATTGAGTAAACAAAGGGAACAGATTGCATTTTATACTTAGCAATTTATCTGAAAGAAGAGGGGAGGGTTAATTGTTTTAAAGTTTTGGTCTGTTTGGGGAAGTGAGCCTGCTTTCTCATTGCTAGGCATACATGCCTTTTTTCTCATCGTTTTGGATGGAGGGTATGCTGTGGAGGAGGAAAATGAAGACGAAGGAGTAGGCCAAGGTTGGCCACTCCCACAGGGGAGTGTGGAGCACAAGGGGGCTGGCACGAGATTATCCCAAACAGTTGGTGCATTCCTTAATGATCAAGTGCTTGACAAGTCCAGTCCTTCCTGGCAGAGCATCTGTGTTGATGTTTATACCGCTGCCCTGCTGTATGGGAAAGGCATGCTTTCTCTGCTGCTTGCCTAAAAATAGGAAGGAGTATAGCATTGTAGGAGATATTTTAAGATAGCAGAAACATTTAAGAGGTTAAAGGTTTGGCTTTCAGATCAGAAAAGCTCAGTGATACAGTGTGCACTGTTCTTTCCACACTGGATTTTCTGTGGAGTTGTTGGCGATCTGCACACTGGGTTAGAGAAGTTATTTCTAGGTTTATTTGGTTCAGTCTGAAAAGCACACTCTGTGGGCTTTTCTGTCAGCTCCCTGCATGAAGAGCTTGCTTGAAAACAGACTCTATTTATACCCCTTGTTCTTATTTGGAGAGTCAGTTGTTTCATTGTGTGTGTGTGTGTGTGTGTGTGTGTGTGTGTGTCTGTGGGGACAGTCATCATGGAGTATTGCTTTGTATGTTATAGTGACTTCAAAATAAAACTGGCACATTTTAGTGTCTAATTATTTTTAGTGAGCTTGGAGGGTTTTAATTAAAATTTAAGAGTGCTCTTCAAGCTCTCCAAGCTCCAATTTTATCCCATGTATTGTGGAGTGCTTGCCTCTGTGTGGAAAGATGTACAGTAGCTGATGACTGCATCTGAACGTCCCCAGAGAAAGCGCTTGGGGCTGCTGAGGGATGAAGAAATGTACATTGTCAGCTTTGGCTGGAAACTAAGGTCATGGGCACTTCAGATAAATATCAGTGTTTGGGAATATAGAGAAAAGTGATTGCATTTGAAATAGGTGACTCCAATGCTAAGACGAAGGGACACCTTTACAATTGTCTTAAGCATTACTAAAGCACACATTTCTTCTAATGTATGCACAGGAACTGAAGCGTTTGCTTCTTTACTAGAATATTTGAAAGATATTTTCTGTCTCATGTTTGTGATATGCTAGCACTCTGATTTTCAATATTGCATGGAAGTGAAAGGAGTAACAAATGTTTACTCACAGATAAACTGTTTCAAGTATACAGAGACATTCCCATTATTTTGTCTTCTTCCTTGGCTTTAATCATGATTTATTTACTCTCTGACACAGAAGATAAACCTTTATCATAGTACTCCTGAATCCATTTTTAAATAAATAAATAAACTATGTATATGTGTATATGTGTATATATATATACACATATACATATATACATACACACATATATACATATATACATATATATACATATATACATACACACACATATATACATATATACATATATATATATATGGAGTAATTGAAAACCTTTCCTAAAATATCAGTGCACAGATTAACCCTACTTTGAACTTTTATTATTCCATAAAGCTTGTTATTAGCCACTGTTAGCACACCATGGTGAATCACATCCTTTACTCAGTCCAAAGCCTCACTTTCTAAGAAGTAGAACCATATTTTGCAATCTGTTTTACAGTGTATTTTAAATAAAATAAGTCCTGAATTGTATCTTTTTTTTTTGTTAGAAAAAGTTTAGAATACATTTCCTGAAAGATAAAAACTTAAATTTGAAAAAATAAGCAAGCAAACAAACAAAATCCCCAAACTTATCCCCCAAACCAGTCTAACAACAGCTGCATAACCCAGTAGTAGTCTAGAGATATGGAATCTCTACATCTTTGCTTCAAATGGAAAATAGCTAGAATCAGATTTCCATCATTCATAAATTAATAGGCAAAATAACCCTAGGCTGTGGGTTTCACTGAGTAGGTGTTGGGTAGAAGTGGTGACCTCTAGCCTCTGGTGACATGTTACACAATGTCAGGGCACTGTTAGTTATACCTGTTTTTAATGTGTTTACATTGTAGGGCTGTGTACCATACATAGTATTATGGTTCTTTTAAGTCTTGAAGAGTCATTTGGTTTTGTAGCTGCAGACAGCTCAGTCACAGAAGTTTGAACAGTTGAACTTAGATAATGAAATTTACTGTCACTGTCTCCTTAAGTGGAGAGTTGTTTTCAGATTAATCAAATAAGAGATTATTTGTTCTGTGACAGAACCCTAAACTACTTAGGGGATGTTCCCCCACCCCTGTTTAGAGTTCCTGTGACTGTTGTATTGAAGACACTGTCTTGCTCTTTCTGTGAGGAGTGCGGGGTCTCACTTATGCAGTTTTCCCTCTTTGATCTCTAAAGTTGTGCTAAATCACAATGGGATAAAGTTGCTCTGACCAGCTTCCTGCTGCTGCTGTGCTGGAAGGGAGCCTCACAGTTAACCTGCATCCCTACCCAGATTTTGAGTGCATTAGTATGGTCCGTGGGACTGGGACCCTTGACAATAAACTTTTCGTATGTAGCTTTGGACCTCTTATATGTTTCCTCATCTCTGATCAGAAAGCCCTCCAGGACAGAGTGGCTGGGTGACAACCACCTTCTGTCCATTCAAACTCATCTCACTTGCTTTACCCTAAGCACCAATGTGGTACTTGAGGGTCTGGCAGTCAGATGAGCAGCCAAGAGACACTGTTAATTTCAAGCCCTAGAATTAATATCAAAAGATGATAAAGTTGTATGTAGTGAGTATTAGTACCCTCAGATAAATATAATCAGTGGTTGTTATTAAATATCTTCCTGTCTATAAATGTAGACACACAAAGCCTGTTTTATCTTTTCCTTCGGCCTTTTCTACTTAAGCAGGAGCTGATGTAGCTGGATCTCTGTGTTAGCAAGGATGGATATTTTAGTAGAATGTCACATGCTTTGGATCCCGTGAATGTATAGTTTTCTTCTGAAGCCTGCTGGTTTTGTGTTGGAGCATTTGTTCCTGTTGTCCATAGAGCTGTCTTTGTCTCCCATGGAGCTTCAACATTCTTTCCTGGGATCTCTGGGGTATTTTGAATCTATTTATAGAAATTATAGACATGCTTTACATCGTGTGTGTGTGAACTTGACTTGACTTTATTACCATCCTTGTTAAACTAGGGTTTTGTCTGATGGGTATATCATCTTAACTCTAACTTAACCAGACTTTTTGGACTCCTGCATCTGTCCTAGTGAGCATCAGTTTAGTGCAATGACAGAACCTACAATGATGGGTGAAAATGTAGCAAGCCCTAGTAGAGTGTAAAATTCAAGACTGTTTATTAATCTGTCTCACTGTTATCTAATGTTATGGCCATTTTGATCTGATTGGAGAAACAATCAGGTCTGGCATGCACACCTTTGAAGATTTGCTCCTTGGCTCTATAAACTCAGTCTTAACATTAGAAAAAATACAGTTACTAAACAAACCACATGCAGCATTTCTGATGTGATGTGGAGAGAAGGCAGGGAGGGGTGGGGGCTGTCACTTAATAGCCCTTCTATGTAGACAGGACATGGCCCTGTGACAGCATTAGCCCTTTCATGGCACTAGATCTGGATTCCATCCATTCCCTGATTGATTGATCTCATCACAAACAAACGTTAATTGTTTTCAGCAATACTTTCTAATCATGTGAAGGTCTTCTCATCTCTTAAGCAAGGATCACTGCCTTTCCCAAAGCTTATCTAGCCTCTAAAGCCCTTTAGAGCCATCTTGACCTAACTGTCAATCTGAAAAATTCAAGGCGGATTTGGAAGCTAAAGGGGGAAAAAATCCTGAAAGGGAAAATGCTCAAAAGATAGGTGCTTATATGGGGGAGAAAAAGCATTTGGAACCGGAGGAACCATTTTAAATATAATTTAAAAAGAAAGTTATCAGAATTTTGACACTTGGAATGCTAAAGTTTAATGGGAGTTTTAAAATCTGCATTCCCTGGAAACATGACCTATTTGTTAAGAGCTGAGTCTTGGAAAGGTACATGCAGACAGTGGTAAGCAGGAAGCTTGCTTGTGAGTCCATCTATCCTGAGAAGAAAACAACACACATGGAAGAAAAGAGTACAGTGTTTGGATTTCTGTAATATCATGAATCTTTATAAATACATATATACTTAACTCCATGTAATCTAGAGCATTATTTTAAAGTGCAGAAGGGTGGGCAGTATTTAAATAGCTCTTTTCTTTAATAAATATATGTATTACTTTTTATATAAAAGTTTTAGGAGATTTCACCACGAAGGTGCAAAGAGCATCTTAATTTTATTTGCCTGATTTTTAGTTTTTCAAAAGTGGAATTTCTTTTTTATGTGCTAAGTGGTTACAGGTCAGTTGGCTTCTTCTCTCTTAACAATTTATCACTGTTCCTTGCACAGCATATAAATTTTGCTTAACCTTTAAAAGAAATCACCCAGGCTAAAAGAAATATCATCTAAATTTAAAGCCACAGAGAAGAGCCTTTGTTCTGTCTTACCAATCTGATAAATGATAAACATTGATTAATATTGCTAGAATTAGGCTGCTAAGCATGGATTACAGAGCACTGTCATCCTGGGGCAATAGTTTACCTTAGCCGTGGTGTTTTATTATAGAGTGATGGCGGAATTAAAACAACAGCAGCAGAAACAGCATTTGTTTGTTTCCCAAGAAGCAAGTTGCTTAGGCAGCTAGCCCTCTGGGTCCATAGCACACATCTTTAATACTTGCTTTTGTATTTTAATAGATTCCTCCTGCATGGAAAAGCTACTTTCAAAAGATTGGAAGGAAAAAATGGAAAGACTAAATACAAGTGAACTTCTTGGAGAAATCAAAGGTAAAATATAAAAAGTATCAAATGTGTTCAGGTTTTGGTTCACATACCTCATGCAGCTGCTGGTCTTTGTGCCAGGACCCTAAATTCTCATTTCTAAATTACTGAAGAGTAAAGAAATTTATTCTTCTTTCCATTGAAGAGTGCATGTGACAAATCCTTGAATGTCTTCTCTGTAAAGTGTTCACTCTGGCTATCCATTGCCTCCAGTGTCAGTGTACAAACTACTTTGTGGATCGACTTGGCAAAGTTGACGGAGAGGAAGTTTTGTCAAACAATGAACAGTTTAAAATACTGTTTGTTCTCTTAGAATCATAATACTAGCAGTTTATAGATTGAAGTTATTTGTGTGATTTCTCTTTTTTTCCCTGCAAATTGGCTCTGTATAAAATCCCAAGAAAAGCAGATGGAATATGCCCTGCATCATGATTTATGGGTGATTTTGAAGACCTATTTACCTTGCTTGCCTACATCACTTAATGGCTGAGTAGTTTTGGCTAAATACTGGAGTTTCCTACGTTTCTGTCTCCATGGAGGTGATACGGGCATCTATTTTATATGCTCCTTAAGAGAGAGAGAGAGAGAGAGAGAGAGAGAGAGAGAGAGAGAGAGAGAGAGAGAGAGAGAGAGAGGAGAGAGACAGACAGAGAGAGACAGAGAGAGACAGAGACAGAGACAGAGAGAAAGAGAGAGTTGACACAAGTAAAGGTCTTGCAGCTGTATCACTTGGCACTGAGCAGAATCTAGGGGAGTGAGGTTACAAGGATGGTTACTGTTAATATGCCCACAGGACCGGGGATTGATTCATAGCAAAGAGAGTTCTGGGATTTAGCATTTCTTGCCCTTGGAATCCTAAAGTATCTTTGTTTTCTAATTTACTTATTTTTGTGGTTCTGGGAATGGAACTAGACAGGAGCCAGACAACATACTAGGAACCCCCATAGGTTCACCCCCTGCTTGTAGGTCATCCTTCTCAAACATTGAGAAATGAAGGAGTACCGTGTAATTCAGCATTGCTAGCCCGTGAGCAAAATGTCTGTGCTTCTGGACTAATCCAGCTCTTGTGTGGACACTTTTCTGGAGGAGAAGTGTTATTTCCTTATACTTCTGTGTCTCAAGAGGAAGCCAGATCCCCTATAAATGCTGTCAGTCATTGCTCATAAACTCTAACCCTCTGTTTGCAGGAACACTTCAGGGACTTGATCACATTAGATCCCTGGATTTATCAAACATTTTTGGGTCATATAGCTCAGTTAAGACAACCATTTGGTAGCAGATACTTCATGAAAATGTTATTTTTTAATTTATTGTAGAAAGTTGTTAGAGCTCTAGTTCCATTCAACTTAAATGCAGAAAACAGTTGTTCTTCCCAAAGTGTAATTAATAGCTCATTTCATTAACTAACACAGTGTCAGAATCAAGTGGAAATGGAATATTATTTTGAATTTTACTGCTTTTGCTTTGTACTTATAAAGGCCATTTGCTATTTTGGAAAACACAGAATCTCAACATAACTGGTGGGTAGAAAGAAAAGTCATTATGACATATTCTCCATCCAGCTGCAATAACACGGCTGTGCAACTTCACACGTCATTTTGTGTTTTCTTCTCTTCCCAGAGCCATTGGTTTTATAACAGTGAGGACAGAAATGGCTTATGCAAAGGCAAGCGTTTGCCAACATGAGTGATGGGGGTCTTGCTTTCTCCCACAGCATGGAAGCTAACGTCTTATTATCTCCATGCTAACACACTTTGGCTTTTCATACACTTCAGGGTGCCTTTCCTCTCATACCTTTCAATTTTATTTATATTTAATTCTAATTATGAGTTTAAAAATTAAAAAATAAGCAAAAGTTTCAGATGCTCAAAACATGTAATTCTCAAAAGTGAAATATACAGAATCAAACTTTTCCATGCTATTTCTCTGGAGGCCTGTAGCTTCCAGTGGTGAGCTATTCTGAATTTATAGACATAAATGATAATATTCTTACTGAATTTTCTGTTTAACTTGTTCTACATTCTTCTTTTAATATATTTTAGCATTTTGTCACTACAAACATTACATACAGAAAATATATCAATCATACACTAATTAATCAGACATTAAAAACCTTAGTAAAGTGATAATTCAGATAGTTTGGTTTAACTGATGCTGAGAGCACACACTCTTTCTGTCCTAATGACTTGACCAACTGCATTCCTGTGCTCAGGGCATTTCTCTGAGGGTTTAAAGGTGATCTACCCTTTTAGGATTATTTACTGTTGTGGGTTATCAGTAGCTCCTATCTTAAGCATTGTGTGTCAGTGGCTCCTATTTTCCTCTGATTTCAAAATTCATACATATCTATTTGTAAGAAATAGCATAGAACATTCAATAAAAACAAAAGCATGCTTTA
This sequence comes from Mastomys coucha, assembly GCF_008632895.1. NCBI lineage: Eukaryota > Metazoa > Chordata > Mammalia > Rodentia > Muridae > Mastomys > Mastomys coucha. The sequence continues at coordinate 104,613,914 of NW_022196904.1, read as the reverse complement.
ATTCTGCACAAATCTCGTGGCACAGGCTTTCTGTCTTAACTTTTATCTATACCCTTAATTTTGTATAAAGTTAGTGCCTCTCCAGTTATGAGTTGCTCTTTCTGCTTCATGCAGGTTTTCATTTGGACAGTCTTTAAAAATCATCATTGGTAAAAATGTGGCATAAAGTGAAGTTGCCTTCTGTCAACCAAGCTGTTTTACTCAAGACCAAGCTTCCCATTTCCCTCTAAAGGACTTTTCCCATGCTTGCCGGCTATCAGAACTTGAGACCTCTTGGGTATATTTAATAGTTTCATATCCTGGCACATACATGCCTGCCTTCTTTCCCCTTTAAATGTTTGACTCTGTGGAGGTTTGTTTGGGTAGGCGTCTCCCACTCTTGAGATTAGATACTATTCTCCCATATTTTCATCCAATTAGTTGGTTCTGGGTTGAAACATTTAACCTTTTATTCCCTCCCCTTTTCTTCCCTCCTGAATATATTTAGATGTATAATGTCAACTAGAGTTATAGTTTTTTTCTTTTTAAATAACATTATACATTGTGACTGAATTCTGTGATCACTTCGTTTGGAATAGTATCTTTTCTTACACTTTATTATACATTTGAAACCATTTATATAATTTTTACTAGTACTTTAGTAATAAATAAAGTATATTTCATATTTATCATAACTTTTATCAAAGATATTTTCACACTTTAAAAAGTTTATCTTGGATTATTTATATCAATGTGTTAATTAACATTAAAAATGTTTTAAAATTACATCTATATAAAACTATTAGATGAACAGATATCTTTATAAAATTGTAGATTTTCATCAGGAACAATTTATTCAATTATTCTTTGAAGATTTATTAATTCATGTGTATGTGTGATGCGTTCATGTATGAGCATGCAGTACCCACCAAGGCCAGAAGAGGTCACTAGATTCCGTGGAACTGGAGTTACAGAGAGTTGTGAACCACCATGAGGGTGCTGGGAACAACTCAAGTCACCTACTGTCATGCTCCTAACCACTGAGCTATCTCTCCTTCTCCCTAATTAATTCTTGAATGTCCCTCAGGAACATTTTGGGTTTAATTCTGCACATTTCCTTATCCTTCAATATTATATTTCTTCTGTCACTGTATTTAGAGATTATACAAATCAGTTTTACTGATTCACTGTATAATTTCCCTTTTTATTGAGGTTACTAGGTCTAACCCTGTAGCGACAGAAGAGAATGCCTTCATCTCATTATGTCATATCATGTCACCTAGATTGCTAAGAGCAGTATAAAGCAATAGAGACAAGAGCGGAATTTTTGACATAGCTTTTAATTTATAGTGTTAGTTTTAGTATTTTACACTTTGTATTGTCATAAACTATTTTTTTAATACCATCTCAATGTACCCCAGGCTGGCTTGGCTGTATAACCAAGAATGAATCTGATCCCTTGCTTCCCTGGTATATACCACCATGCCTATGCCAGTTGTTATTTTTTCATTAAAATACAGTTTATCATTGAAAATATAGTTCTTTATCATTAAAACTATAGTTTTAGCTCTAGCCTCTTAGATGGCTCTAAGGAATTGTATTGTGTTTATGGCACGCTTTGCTGGTTTGGGGGATTCAAATTCATTATGAAATAAACCCAGGTTAATTGTGGGATAGTTGTCTTTGAATGTCCTGCAGGGTACATTTTTTCATAAATTGGATTGATTTGTATTTATTTGTAATTATATATATGGTATAACTTTCAGAATTCAGAGTGGAACTGGCCTTTCCTACCTAGATTATGCAATAGAAGTAGAAATATTTATGTATGTATATATTATATATTTTTTTCTTGAAATTCTGAATAATATGTTCTGAAAACACCAGACCATAAAAACATTTTTTAACTTTTTAAAGTAGGTCATTGTTTTCATAAATACTTTTCTGAAATCGTATCGTCTCTGAGATTTTCCCGATGTTCTCGTTGATTTAACTGTAGCCCTCAGCATTTCAGGCTCCTGTGTATTTTCTGTTATATATCTAAACCTTACTTTCACAAATTTGTTTTTTTCTTCTGTCTTTCACTTCTATTGGCAGCAGTTTTTCTACTATTTATCCATTTACCCTAAAGATGCAATTTTAGGGGTTATGTGTTGCTGCTGCCCCCTTTCAGCATGTCAATCAAATAATCATCTTGCCTTTGCTGTTACTGTTTCTTTAGTCTTGATTTGCTTCCTACTTTTTGTTTGTTTGCTTTTATGTACTCTAACTTCCCACATTAAATGCTTCATTTAAAACTTTTAAACTTAATATTAAAGGTACTTGGTTATGAGTATGTTTCTAGAAATGGCATTATGTAATTCTGACTGTCTGGTTTTAGAATTTTTGTCATTTTATGATGATTTAATAATTACATCATTTGCTAATTTATGTTGATATATTTTCCATAGGTTTATATTTCATTTTAAAGTCATGTAGTATAACAAAGTTACCATAAAGGAGGGAATAGTCACCATCAATATTAGTGTAATATTCTAGAAATATATCGTGGGAAAAAGTGGGGCCATAGAATGTTTAAGAGAAGACTGAAAAATGAGTCTTCAATCCAGAGACCTTAATATTCCTATACAATTAAGACACAATGATTTTTTTTAAAGCTTTCACTTTAAACACTGTGCTTCATGCAATATTGTCCAAATGAAGCACAACAAGGCAGCTAGGACATATGGATAGCAGCCGAACTACTTGCAGAAGTTTGTTTGACAATAAGTCAAAGTTGTCAATGAGTCTGAGTCTTGTCTAGTATTTTTATTGCTTGTTTAAAGGTTTATTTTATTATTTTAAAAGTATTTATTTATGGATTGATTGTTCATTGTTGTTCTGCCTCCATGTATACCTGTTTGAAGATGTCAGATTCTCTGGGACTAGTATTACAGACAGTTGTGAACTGTCATCCGGGTGCTGGGCATTAAACTTGGTTCTTTTAGAAGAGCAGTCAGTACTCTTTACTGCTGAGCCATCTCTCTAGGACCTATTTCATTATTTTACATAATATGTATGTATGTGCCTGAGTGTGGATACATGCATAGAAACACAGATGCCCAAGGAAGCTCAAGGTGTCAGATCTCCTTGAGTTGGAGTTACAAGTGGTTGGGAGCAGGTAGATGTGGGTGCTGGGAACCAAACTTGAGTACTCTGGAAGAGCAGCAAGTGTTCTTAAAACCACTGAGCCATCTCTCCAGTCACTGTTTTATTGTTTATATTTAAGGCATATAGTAATATGTTTATATTATACTACATTCTGAATTTGGAGTAGTTACAGCCAAAATAGAAACATCACATCAAAGAGTTCTGTTTTTCTCAGTGTGGTACCTCAAGAATCTCTTAGCATCCTTTAAATACACCAAGGAAAACCCCACAGCATCATGCACAGCCATATTTCTTCACTCCACCTCTTTTCCTGCAGTCAAATTACTTGAGGTTACAGTGTGGTAATTTGTAGGAGATTAGTAGCAGCAATCTCATGGTGAAGAGCCCAAATATTTATTATGAAGAGTAGTTAAAGACAAGCAGGAGGGATTGACCTGGCACATTTGACGTTGTTAGGCAGAAGAGCAGATGTGTGTTTTGTGCTGTTTAGGGAGCTGAGATAACAGGGAACTTGCTCTTAAAAACACAAAACAACATTCCAAGAAGTCATGGTATCTAATAGAGTTGAATTGTGTGTGTTAGCAGAGGGCACCTGAAACATAGTATGTCAAAAGGAACATGGTAATAAGTTTTGTAAGATTCTTTATTGTTCACAAAATAGAATATAAAAATACCTAAAACTGTGAATCTAGCCTGAACTATATGGTGAGTTTCAGGCTAGTTATACTGTCTCCAAAAAAAAAAAAAAAGAGAGAGAGAGAGAGAGAGAAAAGAAAAGAAAAAGAAAAATCGAAGTCAGGTTCATGACTTTAATCTCACTCAGCACTTGGAAGGAAGGCAGAGACAGTGAGATCTCTGTTGGAGGCCAGCCTGGTCTCTACAATAAATTACAGGAGAGCTAGGACTGCAAAAAACAAAAACAAAAACAAAAAAACCAAGACAAAATCTTCTAGGTATGGTGGCTCTTTCCTTTGATACTAGGCAGAGGCAAATAAGTCTTAATGAATTTGAGGCTAGCCTGGGGTACAAGTTTCCAGGCCTGCCAGGGCTTCATTGTGAGCCTCTGTTTCAAAACAGCAAATGAACCAAACAGAAAATAAAAAAATTCTAAAGTATTTTATAAGAAATTATACCTATTCTTACAACTGAGCAAAACAAAACAGAAAATTAGCTATTTAAAGTGTTGCATAAAGCTATAGAGGTCTCAGAAGTCTCTGCTTGATACAATGGAGTGGTTTTAAGTTCTCTGAAGCTTTAACACTGTTAGAGAGAGAAGTTGGATTTGGCTCCTGGCCTCCCTCACAGCACACACAGTACCTTTACATTTCTACTTTTGATCATGAGGTAGGACACAAACAACATTATATAATACTTATTGCCATCTTAAATGATTGAGAGAGAGGAGTGGAGACATGTGACAAAAAGACAGAGTATAAGACAGACATGTGGTGGGGTTGGAGTTGTGCTGAGTGTGTGGGGATTCCAGGATAGTTGTGGTTTGACACGTTTCTGAATGCAGTCATGTCCCTGAGCCATGCTGGCAACACGAGGATCTGTGTCTTATTGCTACGAAGAGGCTCGGCATCTTCAGTTTATAGAAAAGGTTTTGAGCCTCCTTCACACATCTTCCCCTGTGTGGTGGCTGGCATCTCCTGCTTGGTGTGAAGGCACCTCTTTGGGCACTGTGCCAGGTAAACAGTGCTGTTGGTTGTCTAAGTTAGTACAAACTGTGCTTGTTTTTGTCAAACACCCAGATAATAAGAGACATGCAAAGACACTGTGTAGTGAAGGAAAAGAGGAAGCGAGTGACTCCTTTCTAGTGTTGTTAAGGATTACATGGTTTGCTAGATTTAAGTATAAGATAGATGCCCTTGAGGTATAGCCTCCTTACAGCTTAGAAAAACAAAGATTGTTTGTTTGTTTTTTTCATGATGGGAAGTGACTGAGAATACATTTTCAAAGGGTCATTTCTGCAAATGGTTCCAGTGTTTGCCAGAGCTATTACTGAAGTACAATCATGCATAGTATTTACTGCTGTATCTGAGGACCTAGTTTGTCTTTCATCAACTTTGGTTCTCATCATGTGCAATGAGGAGCAGAGGTGCTGCGCTTTTTCTTCCCCATGGTTCTTTCTAGAAGATTTAAAGGCAGGAATTATATGTGCTTATAGCAAATACTAAAGTGACAACATAAATTTAAGCCGGGTATGGTAGTCAGGCCTGTAGAACTCAGGAGGATGAAGCAAGAGGATTTTAGGTTTGAGGCCAGCTTGGATTACATCGTGAATTCAAGGTAAGCCTGGACTACACAGTGAGGCTACATCTCCAAAACCAATGAAGGACCTTCATTCTAACACTTTTGTGCCTTGGTTTCATCTCAGTTTTGATTGTCAGCAGAAATTCTCAGAGGAAAGGACAGGCATGTAGAGAGTCATGGTTGATTTCAGGGCATGATGTGTCTTAAAGGACACATAGGGCAGGATGTTCTAGAAGTAGCTTAGACAGGGTTGTTATCTCCAGGACAGAATGGATCTTCTAGTTCCCACAGAATCAGTGTTCTGTACCAATCTCTGACTTCCATGCTCACGGACCTAAACCACAGTAGAGGTCCTTGCTCCCCACCTGGCTTCCACTTTTCCCTGAATGCTCTGTTCTAGAAGGCATGGTGTCCATTGTTTTCTGCTTTAAGCAATCACAGTACTCAACTGGCTGGGCAGGAACTATGATTGTATACCTTGAATATTTGTTTATAAATGAGACTTTCTTGAATTTCTACTCATAAATTTATGGTAATTTCTTCTTCCTTTGGGGAGACTTCAAAAAACCAGAAACAGACCTTGGAGATATGTATTAAGAGCACTTTATGCTCTTGCAGAGAACCCAGGTTCAAACCCCAGAATACAGATGTTAACTTACATCTGCCTGTAACTCCAGTTCCAGGACACCTGATGTCCTTTTCAGGCCTCTGCAGATACCAGGCATGCATATGGTATATATGTATATGTATATATGTGTATACATATATATTTATTTTTTATATTTATGTGTATATGAATATGTGAATATGTGAATAACACTTGCATATACATAAAAATAAATAAATTCTAAAAACCTCAAACAGAGCAGAAATGCCTAGGGGTGAATCTTTTGCCACCTTACCAATAAAATCAGCAAAGCTCATTCATTTGGTGATTTTTAAAAACATGTTCAAATAATATTGTGCCAGTGTTTGTTTAGATTTAATGTATTTTAAACCTCTAAACTGAATATTTTTTAATGCTCTGAATTGTGAATTCAGGGTCGTTGTCTTCTTACATCCTTCTTTTATGAGATAATGCAGTTGATTGACAGCCAATGCCTTTTGTGCATGTTCCTATACAGTAGAACTTCAGAGTCACATTGAGAATCACGGACGCTTAAAAATTAGAGCTGGAGGCTTTTTGTCTGTTACACAATCCAACTTGGTTTTCTCCAGATAAGTCCAAAAGCTTCTGTTCTAAACCACATGGTAAATAACTAAGGTGGAAACTTAATATTTGGCTCCAAATAACATGTTTAGCCAATTTCACGTAGTCTTTTGGATGTTTTGTAATCAATAGCGAGTAATTATGGGGAGAACTCCTGGATTCCTTTAGCCAGCAGTAAATGCATGAAGCAGCCCCTCTGAACACATCCATGCATTTGGATCCAGCAGCACCCATGGTTTCTAATTACACTGCTTTGCGTGAGTGTAGACATCTCAGAGCTCTCCTTTGTACTCTCTGCTATAAACATCTTTTGCTTCTTTTGAAGTCTGTGTGATATACATGCAAGCAATTAAACACCCCCCCCTTCCTGGAGGTTGGAGACACAAGGTCTTCTTAATTAAAATTCTAACAAAAGCTACCAGCAAAAATTCCTACTATATGATTAAGGTCTAAAGTATTATGATACATTAGACTCATTGTTAACTGTCAGGATTAAAAGAAATCGATATGCTGGGGTAAGATCAGCAGAATCTAATTAGCAAAATCAATGTTTATATAAAAGAAAATACTAAAGTTTAATAACAGGTTCTGCTTATAAATATAACACTGGCTAAAATTGTTCTTTGTTGTTACTGCATTGACCACATAATTGTATTTTAAATTCACTGAATAAGAATCAGAAACTTCTTTCTTGTAGTTAATTATTATAATTAAAACACAAAACTTTAAAATCATATCTGGTTTCAAAAGTTTTAATTATGAAAGATTCTTAAATGTGAAAATAGTCTCCAATTATAAAATATTCCCAGTGATTCCATTTTTAAAAGACTAATTTTAGCAAGAACTATGTACCAGAGTCAGAAAGGAGGCAAACTTGGGTAGAAGTAAAAGGAACTAAAGTATTCTTATGCAATTATAATTACATTAATATGCATTAGTCCATCAGTGATATAGCAAAATTAAAGGGATATATTTTGAGAGAGCATGAAAACAACACATCTTACCTTTTCCTTCCTGATTGCTGTAATGGAAATAAACATCCCAACCAGTATGGAGAAGAAAAACTTTACTAATTGCAGCCTAGATTTTCAGTCAAATGAAGGTCATTAGTAATTTCCTGGAAGCCCCTCAGATTGCTTACCAGGAAATGGTGGCTAGCAGGACCTCTAAAGTTCTCCTGGTGGGATTAGTGAGAACTGGAGTTTTAATGATGTGTGTCAGATGTAGGCTGATGGGGGGTGGGGTGAGGTCAAGTTCTCTACCACAGTAGGTAATGTTCTTTGAACAGAAACACTTTTTAAAATTTCATATTAATAAACAAACCTATAAATGAACATAGCCATTAACATGCATAAGTTTACCCATACTTTAATACACGCCTGTTGTGAGTAAGGGCTCAGCGATGGGGCGTTGTAAAGTGAGGGATTTGTGTGTGGAGTGGTGCTTACTGAAAGGAGCTGCTTTTAGAGGCTGGCATGATGATTTTACAACACTGTTGGGTGACAAATTCAGCCTCATCTTTCCATCTCCATAAAAGAGAAAAGTCAAGTGTGAAACACCTTCCAAGACATCAACCCAAGTATGACTTACTCTGTGTCTTGATGAGTCCACAGAGGTGCCATCAGCCACTAAGCGACTTGAAGCTTAGCTTTCCTCATGATACTAAAGAATGGTTGGCTTCAAGTGGGTTAGAATGACTGAAACGTTTAATCGTAACAGAAACAGAGGTAAGAATATGTATTCATTCATTCATTCATTCATTCATTCATTCATTCATACAGTAAATTATACAGAAAGGAAGTTTCTGGTTGGTTTCCAGTGGTGACAGGAAGACGAGTAATCTAGTAACAACCTCTTGAATCACCAGTGATTTTACAGAAAATGAGCCAGCATGTGTAAACCTGAGAGAGAGACCTCATAGGCTAAGAAGCTGACAATACTGTACACATCTGTCAAGTTTACAATGCAGAATATGTTGTTAATGCTTGTGCAACCCAAAATCAAGTTATTGCTAATTAAAATTAATTAATTTCAAATAAGTTAGACTTGGTAATATTAACCCAGCTTCATTTCCATCTTGTTACAATTACAGGTTAGTTATTAAAGACCTCCCAAGCCTTTCAAAGGATTATTAAGTGGTTGTGTTTAAGCAAGGTCAAAATGTCTTACTCAAAAACTTAAATGATTTCCCATGTAATTTTTGTTCTTTTTGTTAAAATAGGATGTTTGCATTTAATATTTCTGACACATAGTTGGCATAAGGTATTTTGTATGTTTGTTTTTGTTTTGTTGTTCCTGTTTGTTTGGAGAAACTATTACTCTGTAGCTCAGGCTAGTTACTCTGTAACTCATGGCAATCCTCCTGCCTTAGTCCCGAGTACTGAGATTATTGTTGTAAGCCACTTCTCCTGACTTGGCTTAATTTGTTTTGATTTACTATGTATACATTTACCTTAGCACAGAGATTTTAGTAAATGCAAACTAGAGAAAAACATTTTAAAATATACTAACATTCATTTGCTGTGTCTCACCTCAGTTCTTTTAATTTGAACAAACTATAGGGATTTAAAATATACATTTGTGGAAATATTTATCCTTAACTAATTCTTGGAAGAAAAATTTGTAGTATGTTGCTAGTCTTCTGTCTGTTGTACTCTTCCAATATTCTGTGTTTAGCACAGCAGGTGCAGTATAACACGTAGGCATTTCCTTCGTTTAGAGTCAGCTCTTGAGCACACTCCCAGGGGTCACGGTTACATCCCGTAAGGAACCGGATCTCCCACAGCCTAGAATTTAGTCATTTGTCTGGATCGAAAAAGCAAAGCAAAACAAAAACTGGGCAGAACATTTTTATCCAAGCACTGTTCTTATGGAAAAGGCCTATAAAGTGAACATAACTTGTACATTATTCTGTATATTTTAAATTTGTTACCACTGTTTGTAATTACCACTGAGTGCATATTTAATGCACTGGGGAAATTTGATGCAATTATTTGTTTGTGATTCCCCTTCAATTCAAATGTCTACATTAAACTATTGAAAAATAAAACTCTGGAGAATTTAGGTCACTTTAAAAAATTCACTGACTTTCTGAACTCTGCATTAATGGAGATGAAATTAGCATAGAGACTACACTGTAAAGAATACAGCTTTCAAGTTCAGTAACATAAAATAAAACCCCTCTTTGAATACAACCTTCAAGAGGGTAGACCGTCAGCCACACCACCTGCCTGCAGGGTCAGTAGGAGGCACTATAACTGAGTGCACATTTTAGCTACTTTAACTTTAGATAAATTATTTTCCCTTGATCCTCTTTTCAGCACTTTGGCATTGATTACACCCAGAAATGGACTAAATAGTCCAGCACAAGTTGGTAGCTCTTAGGAAATCCGTTTAAAATGACTGAAACCACAGAGAAAAGGCCCACATCTGACTCTCTTCACAATTTCCAGACTGTTTTAAAGCACAGAGAATTTGGGTACTGAAAAAGACCTCTACTGCTGAAAGGGTCTGAGAATAAGAAAGGGGCCAGAGAGGCAGAGTTCCTGCTGACCCACACTTTATTTCTCCTTTGATCATAAGCTGGAAGGAAAGGACTTGTTTCACAGAAATGGCTCAACATCATTTAGATGGTTTGGCCAGGAGAGGAAGTGAGGCAGATGAAGACAGGGTTTGACGCAGAGGTGGGATTCCACAGGTACTGGCTCAGTAGCTCAGCCAGTGTTTTGTCTTTGTTTTTTTGTTTTTTGTTTATTTTCACAACTATTTGTTCTGTGTGCTTTTATGGTATTCTTAAATCTCTCTCCATAGAAGAGATTAGATCTAAATGAGATCCTTCCATGCCTTTAAAAATGGGTTTCTTGATGTAATATAACAAGAGATTTGTGTTCTTGTAGTTAAAGCAAAGAGTTTCATTCCTGTTCACATTTGTTTAAACAGATTCCCATCACAACAGGTGCACAATTATTTTTATGAGTAAAATATTATCAGCCTTCAAAATTAGCCAGGGCAAAATGCAAGTTGTCTGATTAAATAATCAAAGGTGATACTTAAAATACATTTGATTTCCACAGGAATTTTAAAATGGTAAGCCCCATCCATCTCTTACTCTGAAGTTCAGAGGGAGTTACAATTGTTGCTAGTGTATAAGTAGTACTTGTAACTAGTCTGATGTGCTTTGTGAAAGTCATTGGTGCTATGGGGCAAACTATTATCAGATAATCTTCTCGTCTGTCAGTAAAGTGGTGCATATCACAGCAGATGACTCTTTTTCCCTTGAACATTATTTAGCATTTGATCAGAAGGCCCACCAGTCTAGAAAACTAAAATCCATTGTTTGCTCACTTAAATTCAATTTGTGAGATATAAAATTAAACATATATTTTGACTTATAAACTAAGTAGATTATAGATATATCAAAGTTACAGATTATCTTGGTCAACAGTCATGATCCCTAAGTGGCAGAATACAAGAAAAAAAAAAGCCAACCCTACCCTGCCCCTCCTGAACAGAACAGGAAGCATGTCTGGGTGGCGACTTCACTGTGGTTGTAAAAGCACTACAGCAGCACAGCTGTTAGAAACCAGTTATAGGCAGGTAACTGTTTTCATATCTAAATCTGTTTGTCAATCAGGAGAATGCAATGAATCAGGAGAAGGGATCTCAGACACAAACCACAGAGTAAGGCGGAGCTTCTGGAGGAAGTCCAAGCCACAAGAATTAAGGCAGGAGTGCGGATGGAACCAAATCCACACGTGCGTGCACATGGCTCCCGGCTTTGACCACACTTTCCAAATCCAGTGAGAATCGGAGATGATTGGAGAGAAGTCTCAGTTTTCTGTTGGGAGTAGACTCATTTTAAGGTTTGTTAGAAGCAGTGTGGTTCCCGAAGGAGAGAGATTATAAAAGCCTGCAGGTTATTATTAACTGAGAACATTTTCAGTACTGGCTCATAAAGTCTTAAACAGAGATGGTAGCTTACATGCTAGTTTGGGAGTGTATCGAGGCATACCTTTGGCTATCTTGTGGACAAATAAGTTTTTACTACTTTGACTTTAGTTCACAGCAACTTTCAGCTTCTGTGCTTGTTTCTGAAGCATCTTGTTTTATCTGGACACAGTCAGCAAGGCCACCTCTACTGTCCTGATCCTCCGCTCTGGTGCTGAGGCTACGAGACAGTGAGGCTCACAGAGAGTGCTTTACACACGTCTGTAGGGCTGAACACAGGGAACTTACTGAGAGCCAAAGTTTAAGTTGGTAACATCACGAGAGAGTAAATGGAAGTTTATTAAGAAAGCTAAAGAAAACAAAATGGGCATAGCCATGCTGTGGTTTTGCTTAAACACGGGCTTTTGGATACACCAAGGACCCTGGATTTCTTTTCTACTGCTTACTGAAAGGAGCCCTTTTATTTTTCCAGGCATGGTTGGTGCCAATGAGCCTCAGCCTGGAAGCATGGTGCCTGTTGTCTAGCCTTTACTGTGCACTGTGTGTCTTCTGCTGTGGCTAGCAGGCTTTCGGCTACCCTTTAGGTGGAGATGGGGATGTATGCTTTGCAAAGGCTTGTTGCTTGTGCCAGGTCTCTGTGTAAATTCAGTTTGCTTGTCAGGAAACAGGGAAAGAGATCTTTGTGACCTGAAGGAGCATGCTCTACAAACGTTCATCTGACATAGCATCAGAAGTGACTGATGAGTTTCAATGACATAGGAGAGGAATTAACACCATCCATTTTCAGTGTAAAAAATAAAACAGCAGGAAGGCATCCTGCATTCCTGTGTTCTGGCTCATGGAGAAACAGGAGTGTATGTGTATGGGCACTCGCCATGGTGCCCTTGTGCAGGACAGAGAACAACTTATGGGAGTCAGTTCTATCTTTCTACCATGTGGGTCTGTGGGGTTGAACTTGAGTGGTCAGGCTAGATGGTAAGCACCTTTATCATCTGAGCCCTCTTGCCAACCACGGCAAAACTTTTCCTATTGAACATAAGATTCAGAGCCCAAATAGGATCCTTAGAATTCCTGTCACCCATTCTTCTGTTTTTCAAGAAGGACTGTGTAGAGTTTCAGTCAACCCACAAATCCACATACAGTACTTATTATTTGGGGGTTTATATGGTTTCATATTTCCTACTGCTTAGGCAGGATTGTTTATTTTATGTGTATGATAGTTTGGCTGGCCTGTATGTCTGTGCAATGCATGTGTGTCGTGCCTAAAGAAGCCAGAAGAGGGCATTGGATCGATTGCAAGTGGAGTTACAGACGGTTGTCAGCTGTTATGTGGGACCTGGGAATCAAATCAGGTCTTCTGCAAATGCAGCAAGTACTCTTAACCACTGAGCCATCTCTCCTGTCTCAAGAAGTCTTCCTTTTAAAAACTTACTTAGAACAAAGAGCAGAGAATCTGACAGTAACAATAGATAACATTATTCACATACTGTGCCATAGTGCATTGTGTGTTTTATTTCACACATTCCTCAAGCCAAGGCTGTGAGGTGGATATCATCACTTTTCTTTTACTGAAGAGAAAGAAGGGTTCAGGAAGAAAGAACAGTTTTCTGCAGACACCAAGAAAATACCGACCATTTCAAGGTTTGAATCAAGGTCTATTTGCTGCTAAGCTGCCATCCTTTCTGCCTGAGCTGCCTTTCTGCAGATTGGCCCTGGCTGGGCCACCCAGACACTACTAGGTCACACTTTTTCATGTGCTTCTTAACTCTTTCAAACTAGAATTTGAACAAGTCAGACAGATGAACAGAGATAGGCAGGTGAAACAACAGGCACCAATTACTACCATCCTGGCTATGATAGCACAATAGGAACTATGTGTTCATTTGTTTTGAGAATTTGGAGATCATCTATATTCTTTTATATCTGCAATTTTTCATTAAAAATCTCATGAGTGTAAACTTCCCTTTTCTGTTAGGTTGATCTTCTAGGTTTGAGGTGTTTAGCTTCCCTTGGTGTACCTGCATCTTTGGGGTATCTGGTTTGCTATTAATTGCAGTGTAGACCTGCACTGTCTCCTTGCATGGCATCGTTCTATGGTATGCTTTGGCTTTATGGGCTATCTGATCTGCAGTTCTGCCATGAAGGATATATGGATATGTCACAAGAACAGCAACATAATACAAGCTGCAGACACTCTGGCTGCTGGTGAGGCTTCTGGACTTTTTAGACTTCTAGCACAATGTCATGTGGACTTCTGTGTTTACTGCAAAGCCTTATGAACCATGAACAGAATCCTAATAACAGATTGCACTGTGGTTAATTATTAAGTTAAAACTATGAGAAGCAGTTAGAGAAGATTGCCATCTCTCTGCAACAACAACCCTTTGTGGTTCTGTTCCAAGTTCGCCTATCGCACCAGGTGCTGTTAATTATTTGGATCTTTGAATCTTCATATTTGTAATGTAATTTTCTTCTCTCTCTGAAGATATATTAGAAGTCAGCTTTAGCCTCTTTCACTCAGCAAAACAACAGGGAATCCAGAGAACTGTTGTATTACATAGAACAGTGAGGATCATGTCATCAAATTGTCTGCAGCAGTTTCCATGAGAAGAGTTTCAACTTTGAGGAGATGAGAGAGCAGAGCCAGGAATGAGTTTAGAGGCATGGATTTGACACCTAGCTATGGATCTGGAAGTAGAAATAGCATGTCCTGTTGGAGAAACAACTTAGGAGCCTGAGCTCATGGTTAATTGCAGCTGAGTCACCCTAGAACCAAGCTAAGATGCCCAAGGACACAAGTTAGGAGAATTCGGAACTAAGTCATCTTGGGAGCCATACGGTAGCTAATGGGTGAAAATGAGATCCTGGCCACAAGATGCAGGGCTACAGGGCCCCATGTGTATGAAATTTCAACAGTAAAAGGAGGAAAATTACTCACTGCTTATAGTGTTTGAGTAGTGTTTCCTGATCTTGTGGTGAGATTTCCCAGTTCTGGCTACCTACTTTGTATAGTTCAAAACCAATGTTTAGACCTATTTAAAAGGAAAGGTTTTCTAGATAACTCTGGACCTGCTACCCAATACAGAAGTTACTAGCATTATATGTCTACTTAATATAAATTTAAATTAATAGAAAGTCATCAGAATTAAAATTTTGTTCCTCAGCCACATTTTAAGTGCTTAATTATGATATCTGGATAATTGCTATCATATTAACCAGCAAAGAGATAGAACATCTCCATTACCTAGAAAGTTCTGTTGTATAGCACTGTTGCATAGTATGAACATCCTCCTGACAGTTGACAGGATTGCTGTATGGTATGAAAGTCATTAGAAGATGTTCTAGTACTATCAAAGTGGAGGAATAAGAATCCTCAGCAAGATGCCTCTGTGACAGATAAAGATACTAAAGAGATGCTAAGAAATGATAGGATGTAGTGAGGTTTCTGGAAATAGAGTTTTGCTAGAAGAGTTCTATTATGTGAGGCTAGTTCTAAAATTAGTGCTCATAATGTATATTTACACAAAGATGTATTTTATTCTTACTGGAATGGATTGTAACCAGCTACAAGGCTATGGAAGTGGCGTAGAGTTGTTTCCTCATAGGAGTGTGTGTACTTGGGGACACACATTGACTTTTCTAAGTAATCTCCACTTATATCAGATGGGAAGTCCATTCTTGTATCTTAAAAAAAAAAAAGCAAACCATCAACTAGACAGCTTCCAGCTACCACTGTGTTTTTTATGCATGCATTGCATTGTTGTGTATTTAGGTATATGTTAGATGTAAAAGTGTCCAAAGTAAAAGAAAGAAATTAGACAGGCTAAGGGAAACACTAAGGAGGAATCGAAGTGCATAGGATATCCAAGGCAGAGATTATTTATAGGTATCTACTCTTTCCTCTGATCTCCTAAATTCTGCCAGCTTGCCTTCCTAACATTGAATAGAGACATTTTTACACATGGTACTTCTTTCTCTCCATTAACCATGCTTATGTGAGGTCACTTATCCTAGATTTGGGGTCGAGAAATAAAATCTACCAAAGCCCAACACTATGCTGAAGAGATTTTAAACAATGGGGATGTTGTTGTTAAAAATAACTAATGGGAAAAAAAACCTCAAAATTCCCTTACTCAAAGTACTGCTTTTTGTTTTTGGTGAAAATTCTTTTTTTTTTTTTTTTCTGTTTCTGGTTTTTTGAGACAGGGTTTCTTTGTGTAGCCCTGGCTGTCCTGGTACTCACTCTGTAGACCAGGCTGGCCTTGAACTCAGAAATCTGCCTACCTCTGTCTCCCAAATGCTGGGATTAAAGGCATGTGCCACCACTGTCTGGTGGTGAAAATTCTTGGCAGACTTGAATACTAGGGTCATAGAACCGGAATAAATGTGACCAACATCTCTTGCTAGACCCAAACTGGTTCAACATAAATAGACACTTCATAGAAAGAGTTGTCTAAAGAGGAGCAGATTAAAGCACCAGACAGACACTGTTCCATGTCACTTAGGCCAGCAGTCAGGGTAGGAAGGAAGTGCTTGCAGGGCAGGAAGCTGCTCTCAGCACAGTTCCTTGGAACCTAGCAACTGAGAACACTTCTGTGTTGGTGAATTTCTAAGCTGAAGAAACTCCTGTGTACACAGGAGAATGTTCTTCTAGTGTAGCTTTTAATAGCAATCAAACCATAGACACAGGGAAAGAGCTACAGAAACCAACAGGCACAAGTTTGGAAACATTAAATGAAAATTCAAAATTACATATCTGCTATATAATTTATATAAAATGAAAACATAAAACCCTGTAGATGTTTCATATAAACTCATGTGGCTACAGTATGAAGTGGGTTGAACTGATAAACATTTGCTATACACCAAAGCTATTAAGTAGTTTTTGTTTGTCGTTTTAAATAGAAGCAGGCTGTGCTGCAGGAGCAGAGGAAACAACTAGACACATGTGACTTGTTACCACCCAGTGGCAGAGCTGCAAGCAGCGCTCAAGCCCCTCCCCCGTCTGCTTCACAGCAGCTTTGAGAGTTGCCTAGCCTCCTCACGCTGTCCCTTAAAAGTGTGGCTACTGTCCTCCCCTTGACTTGCAGCCTCAGGAAGAGTGAGGATGCAGGAGGGACTGTGGGTTGAGGAGTTCTCTTTGTAGAAGCAAGCAATTCTCCTTAGTGCTGTATTGTAGACAGTGCTTCGGGGACAGCCTGTATTTCCCATGCCAGTTCATTCTTTTATATTTCCATCAGTGCCACATTCTTTTGTCTGTTGTCTGAGTTTCTCTCTCTCTCTCTCTCTCTCTCTCTCTCTCTCTCTTTCTCTCTCTGTGTGTGTGTGTGTGTGTGCCTGCACACATATGTGTAGGTTTGGATATGTGTGCACATGTGTATGTGGGGCACATTTGGAGGCTAGAGGAGGCTGTCTATTCTCCTGCTCTACTACTGTCCACTTCCTTCCCTTGAGTCAAAGTATGTGATGAACTGGAGCAAGGCTGGTGACTCATGGTCCTCCTGTTTTGGCCCCAACCCCTGACACTGCAGGTTGTTACAGGAGCATAAACCTGGCCATGCCCTGGGCTTTTACATAGGAGCCAATTCATATATGTACAAGTGCTTTTACCTATCAAGCTATTTTTCCAGTCGCATGACAAACATTAGGAAGAAGCTCTCGTGTGATAGTTGTTAGGAATGTAATGATGGCTAAAATGTAGGCCCTATCTGTAAGAAGCCCAACATCTAAAACAACATCCAGGTAACAACTGATTTTAGTTCATGCTTCTGAGGATGTTAAAGAGGAATTGGTCAAATTATGATTTATTTTTCCTTCAAGAAAATAAGAGGAGTGTGTATTAAGGAAGGAGAGTCATTTGGGTTTATAGAATGCCATCATATCTTCTTTAGTGTATCAAACCCTGGACAGCTAGAGTTCATATTTCTCTCTCTAGCACAGACCTTGTTTACTGTATAGAGCCAGCTTTCTGTCATTCATTCTCATCTGAAAACTTTACATTCAGGATAGATAAAAAAGTGCTGCTGAGTTTGTTTCCCAGATTTACCATGTCTCCATCTTCTTCCAGCAAATGGCAACTCTGTCCCAGAAACTCTATCACCACCCTAATTCTTCTGAGCCTGGTTTTGTACCACAAGTCCCAGCATAATACTTTCAGTGGCGACTGATTTCTGGGTTGGGACAATGGGAGATGAGTGAGCAGAGGCCTGGGGACTTGGTGTGCACTCCCTCTCCTAGCTTTCCTGTTTGATTTTTGGGGTGGACTTTGACCTTTTGATGACCTGACATTCTAGGACCATCTTCTTGTCCTCTGGGTTAGTTTACACTGCAGCCAGCCCCAGAGTCCAGTGCTGTTCCTTGTTGTATGTAAGTTCTGCCCGAGGAGATCATTGTCAAAGATATTATGATTCATGTGAACCCTCTTAGCTCTTTGGCTTCATCTCCTGTGATTGCCCTTCATTCTTTGTCATCAAATACTGTTTTGTGATATAGATATTGATCACATTTTGTTCATCCAGCTCTCAGTTGATAGCTGCCATTTTGCCTTTCTACCATCAGTGTGCAAGGGTTATAACTTTTCCATATGCTCATACTTTCAAATAATATTTTTTTTTGAGAATACCTGAGCATTGCATCTAGGTCGCTCCTGGATTTTCCTTTCCCACTAACTCCACCCACTTCTCTCTATTCCCATGAACACAGCCTCTTCTTTGTAACTGTTGCATCTGTATTCACACATATACCCAACCTACTGAGTCTGTTTAGTGTGTGTTTGTGTAAATGCATTCCCAGGGCTTACCTCTTGGGAGTGGACAACCTGCACAGCATCTTGTCCCTGCAAGAGATAGACTTTCGCTCTCTCAGCAGACACCCACCATCCATAGTGCCGCCTACTCCTCTTTGCAATGCTTATTTACTCTTAATTGAAGAATGTAGAAAGCATCTAGCATTATTTCACAACAATTCCTCTTGGTAGATATTCTATATCTTATATGTAGGAAAGCCAAGGTTCTAGAAACACACAAATAACTTGTTCTAAACTACAAAGACTAGGAAATGTGGAGCTATTTTTTTAAAATTTATTTTTTTTCAAAATCTCTTTAGTTTTTCAAAATTTATGCTAAAAATACAGATCTGAATAAATATCCATTGTCTATCATTGATTTTTTTTCTCAAGAGAATGTGGTTTTCTGTAGACAAAGCATCTCCTTCAGGACTCAGTATCACATGTGTGCTTTTTCCTCTAGATGATGACTATATTTTGGCATGTAGCAGAAATATTTCTTATTTCTCATTTGGTTGTGCCTGTTATTTTATAAAATCTACTCCAAATTGAACTTTAAAAAGCAATTTATTTTGCTGTTTCATCAAGAAGTTTTAAGTGAAGCCAGCCTGATACTAAAGTGTGGGCTCATGCTCTCCCAGGCGTTCAGGGACAGGGGCAGTGGGGGAGGTCAGCACTGTCGCTCTCATTCAGATGAATACACAGCACTTTCACCATCATTACTTTCGCACCATCAAGGCAAATGTCAATACAGTGAAAAGAAAAAAAAACAGTAACATTATAAAAACAGATTTATATGTGTGTTTTAGGTATCTGACTTTGTTATATCCATTTCATTCAAACTATTATTAATCTCCTAAAACCAGCCTAATGGGAAGACCTTCATACTCGCTCTAGACTCTAGCATCTAGAAGGAAAGCCTTGGTATAATTGGACATTGTTTCCCCCATGACTGCTTCTGTCATTTGATTGGCATTTCATTGATAGATTATATGGTATATTTGGGAAACTCAAATCTGCTAAAATAAGTAAAGCATCCACATTGATTTCAAGGCAGGCAAATGGTTAACAAAGTTGATTAATGGAAAATTAAAGTGAAGTACTTAGCTTCACATTTAAAAAATGACAACAATGAGGAGCGTGTGATGGTGAAAAGAATCTGTCCTGAGACCCAATGAATCTGATGCCCAGGGTTGGGGACAAGGCCTGCTGCAGGCTGCCTGGCACACATCAGCCCTGGGTTCAAGTCCTAGCAATGCACACATGAATTCTGATTCCATTCGTAACTCTGCAGTCACTAATTAACTACATGACATCAGCAATGCCTCCCTCCCTCCCTCTCTTGCTTTTGGCTGCTGTATAAAATGTGGGGTTTAATGATCCCTTGATTCTTTCCAACAGTGATTTTATGAGTCTATGACTGGATAAGCATGCTTTTCAAAGAAGACTTTGCAATTACTTTTGAATAGATAAGATAGGTTTTAAACTTATCTGCATCTGGTGAAGGAGTCAGTATGGGAAGCAATGGGGAGTGCTTTTTTTTGCATTAAGTTCCTTCCCCTTTATACTCAGGTATATGATGGCCAGTGTGAATAGCTTACTGCCTTACTGAGAGCTACAGTGCAGACACACACACAGAGAGCATGCCCACTATGCCCACAGCCACACTCAGTATTCCTTCTGCAACTCTCCAGGCTGCTATACGCAGAGCCTGTCTGGGACATTAGGGGAAAAGTTAGTCAGATGGTCCTTTGGCATTAGCTAATGAGAGCTCCAAAAATCCAGATGAAGAAAGTCTTCTCAGATACCTGTCTAAAAGAATAGTATGTTTGGGGGCTGGAGACATGACTCATGCTCACTGCACAAGAATGGGGATAAGAGTTCATATTCCCAGAGGCCACATAAAAGCTGGACAGGTTTGGTGTCCCTTCCTATAATTCCAACATTTGGAAGGTGGAGACTGGTGATCCTCTGAGCAAAATGGCTAGGCAGACTAGTTTTATCCATGAGCTCTGGATTCATCTGAAGCATCTTCATCTGAAACACACTATGTCAGTGAGTAAGATATGAGAGAGATTAAGCCTCCTGAAGTCAGCCTCAGGACTCCTCCACATGCACACTCATGCACAGGAACACACACACGGACATGTGCCCCCCCCCACAAGCAAATTCACATACTAACATTATTTGGAAAGAACCAAGTGTTTTGAGTGAGAACTTTGATCCTCCTGACTCTGCTTCTTCAGCATAACTCCCAATGTCTGTGTGTTTGTGTGTATGTGCATGTTTTGAATTAGAAAGGCAAATAGGTTTATGTTAAGAGTTCAAGGTCAGGCTTTATAGTCTGTGAGTATAGCATATGTCCTTCCTATATGGCCCATCATTTATAAATTGGTAGAGAAATCAATATCAATTATTATAGTTTTTTAAAATGAAAAAATTGTCAATAATATTGTGTATTTTTGATGTTTGCAATATATGCATTGTGAATTAGCTAAATTTAGCTATTATTATAACACATTATAACTATTTTTTTGTGGTATCTATGATACAAAATGGTGATTATAATTAACAACACGAGGTCTTTCAAAGCATTTGACAGCCCCTTTCAGTGTTTGGATCATTATTGTGTCTGGTTGATTTTCATGAACAAATTATTCAAGAGAGTGCCTTCTTTCCTATATCACTGTACTGCAAACTGAAGTTTTCACAGGCTCTCATTTGGCACCTGTTTAGGTGAGTTTAGACACCTGTTTGCCCAAAGATTGTTTTAGCATTTTATCAGTTCAGCGGGAAGTGGGACTAAATGAGTTGCTTCATACTCAAGGTCACTTACTGTGCATTGTTTTATATCTTGGAAGATTTGGTGGCCTGGAAGGCTGTCTATTGCAGCTTTAGTTTTTAATGGTGACATAAAGGAGGATATCACTCCACCCAGCTGATAACCCCTGCTGTATATTTCTTGAAACATCAAGAAAAACTGTCTTGGTTTTTCCTGAGTGATTTAAACTACAGTGGCTGTTGAGCTGATGTGTTGAAATGGTGGAGATGGAGCTAGTGACTGTCAGCTCAGTCACCTGTGCTCTATTTGCACTAAGAACTCAGATCAGCATCCACACAGATGCTCACGTTGAGCTCAGGGATGGGCCTAAGTGTTCACACATGACCATAACCACGTCTGATATTTTGCTTGCCCATATGTTTGGTTTGCTGCAAAGGTAATTAAAACTTGGAAGTGCTTTTGCCTGAATCCAAAGTACACTTTATCGTTTAGAATATATGTGGCCCCAAACTCCTGCAGTGTGAGTTTCTTGGGCCAGTGTTTCTCTTGTTTATCTTTCTGCCACACAGAAAAACATGGCTGCCTAATTTTCTACTTGGACTTGACTGATTTTTTGCTCAAAAAAGGGTGTTAGAAAACCAAGTTTTTTCAAATGTTAATGGTTACAATTTAGTTTAATTTGTTCTAGAAGGAAAGAGAAGGAAAAGAAACCCAAGGTGCCATGTGTTTAGTGACATTTGGTTGAAGTGATTCAGCCACTTGCTTTTTTTAAATGTTTCTAGACTTCAAAATTATTAATTTATATGTTTTAGTAATTCAGACTTTTCATTTAAAAATTTGATCCAACTGCCTCTTACATTTCCTTTCTTACTATGAACTTCACAGTATGAAGCAAGCTAGTTAAGGCATTGCCCCAGGAGCTGATGAAGCTGCACCTACAAAGCTCCAGTCTGGCAGAGCTAGTGTTTCTCCTTCCATGTGTATTTTGTAGATTTCCTTGCTATTCTAGGCTTGTTTGTTAGCACAAAGCCTTTTAAGCAATTTTATTTGGTTTAGATCCATCACTTCTTACACCGACTGTTCCTTGTTGTGCTTTATACGGATCCCTCAGATGTCTTATCTTTGAGACTATTAGAAGCGTCTGACAGGTTAGAACTGACGAGATATGAACTTGAAAATATAATTAGGGCTCAGGTAAGACAGTTATTCTCTACTCATCATGTGGGAGTTACTTTTTGAGTTGATAAGGCATTGCATATGTAGTATTGCTATTAATCTCCTAGATATTTACTTATAGAATCTTTGGAATAATATTGGTATATGAATATTTTAATGCTGTTATATAGGGATGGGGAGAGATCATGTTATAAGAACTTTATTCAAAAGCCATGAAATCTAACTCCTTTGAACTGTAAGTTTTAGCCACATTTATATTTGGTGCCATTTTCACTGGCTTATGAAAGGTTTTGCTTTACCCTTTTTTATGCTAGATGGAACACTTGACTAGTCCCTGTCTTTATAATTAATTTGATTATTTCCTTACTGTACACAGTAAGTAAGCTTATGAGATTAGAATCTTCAGGAGCAAATGTAAATATCACATTCATTTATGTATTTATACTTTCTTCATGTACTTAACATCAAACTTAACATTTATACTAATATAATGCTATAAAATATAGGCATCTTGATAATCACTGTATTTTGCTTGGGCAGCTTCCTGTTGTCTAGTTCATTGAGTAAAACTATAAATATTTTTCTTTTGGTTTTTTGAGACAGGGTTTCTCTCTGTAGCCTCGGCTGTCCTGGTACTCACTCTGTAGACCAGGCTGGCCTCGAACTCGGAAATCCGCCTGCCTCCGCCTCCCAAGTGCTAGGATTAAAGGCGTGCGCCACCACCGCCCGGCTAATATTTTTCTTTTAAAAGGAGAAATCCATATACTCTGAAAATTCCCATTATCAGGAGTCACTTTTCATAAGAATCCAGAGGTTATTTTTGTTTATGTTAAGTTAAAATTCTCTCCAAAATCCATGACAATACAGAAGTCATGTAACTAAGATTATATAAGTTGGTTCATTGGTGGATTTAGTTTTATCATAAGTCATATTTGTCTACCTATGTATTCACCTATATATTTATATAATGAATTTTTATTATAAATTCCTACATATTTGAAATAAATAACTGAGCCCATTTATTTTATCAAATCCTATCATCTGTATCTCAGGTTTGCAAACTATGTGGTTTCATGTTGTGGGACTTGGTGCATTTACTTATCAACTCTGGATTCTATTTTTTTATGTCTTTGATATTATTTAGAAAATGATACTGAGAGTAAGTTCAAACTGGGGTGCTTCCATATCCAGATTAACCAGGTATCCTAAATCTCACACTTGCATTATTGATATAATCTTAATGGCATCTCCTTTCATGAAAGGAATAACCTAGCATTGATGATATGTTGTCCAAATGACTTCACATGATAGAATTCCTTTCAACAAATACTTTCTGAAGGTCCACCCACTTGAATTTGTTGTAGGTGTTCGAGAGCCTAGATTGAGCAAGTTATGAGACAAACAAGGACCTTAGGTGGTTTTATATATTACTGTTGTCAGAAAATGAGATTAGGTAAATTGCCTTTGTCATGGAACATAAAAAATAAACATTAATTCTGCATGACAACTGAGTCCTTTCCGAATCCCAGCACATCATTGAAACAGAAAGAAGCTGCCAACAATTTAGGTAGAAAGTCACAGATGTTCTGTGCATGTGTCAGAGTGATGGGAAATTGCATTGTCTTCATAGAGTCAAAGAGCACTTGAGATTGTTTAAATTGGAGACAAACTGCCAATACTCCATTAATTAAAATACTTCTTGATTAGTAGAGTTGGATTCTCAGATGGGGTTGCTAATAGCATAGAAAAGCTTATGCAATGTGCCATGTTTCATTCTGCATTTTGTATACTTCCATTAGCCAAGGAGATTTTGTTCAATTGATTGACTTACTATAGTTTGTTTAATAAAGTAATAGATATATTGATTTTAAAATGTTAGGAAACACTGATATGGATAAATGTCAAGGTCTGGTTAGATCTAGATCACAGTAAAGTTCATTCTTCCAACTTTTTAAATAAAAAAAAATTTTCTCATACAACCTGTATTTTCTTTTAAAGCTTTCTAACTAACTCCTTTGACAGTTTCCCCCCATTTCTGAGTAATTAAGGGTTAGAACCTGGACTCTAGCTGCAGGGTGTTGATACATATGCCAATTTTATTGAAAGGAGTGATTCTAGAGATCATTTATTCAATAATATAAAGCCCTTTAAGATGTTTCCCTTAAATGCTTAGACTATATAATTTATACAGTCCTCCCATTAATGGGACTTCTAACTTAATTTAACGTTTATAGTCATAGAATTATTTGACAAAACTGTTCAAATAGTTTGAAATTAAATTTCTAGTTATACCATTTTTTCTGAGTAATTTCAAATTAGTTAATGTGTATTCAGTACTCTCCATTTCTGTTTATAGATGTTTTCTAAGTATACATTACCTACTAATATTGTATTTATCAATAAAGTCTTTAAAAATTTAAAAACACAGAATTACTTCTTCAGTACTATGTATAAAGTCATTGATAACTAGATGTTATCTGTATTTTTGTTTAAAAAACAAAGCAAAACAAAACAAAAACCAAACCTAGGATTTTCTGGAGAGAGACTTGGAGAACAGACCAGGTAGCTTAGAGTAATGCCTCAACAAAGTACATCCATGTGATCTTGGATGTTACCTTTTCTTAATTCTCCCTTTTCCAAGTTTGTTGAACTACACATAAAAATATGACTGAGCCCAGCACACAGTAGGGACTGGGATCATCATAAGTGCTCAAAAATGCCTATTAACCTAAACATAAACTTCTTTAATGTTTAACATCCTTAAATTACCTCTGTCCTTTCTCTGAATTCAGTTTAGTGCTACATATACAGTGATAAGAGATGGCCAGTAGGTTTGTTTAATTACAGTGGTCCCCAGACTGTAAGAAAGTCACATAAGGCACAACAAGGATTCCTGGAATTCAGAGCCATCCATCTAGCTTGTTAACTGCTGCTGCTGCCCACCTCCGACCGTTTTGTGAACTCCTGATTTAGAATTGGTCACTAGGTCCTTTCAACTTCACTGAACCAAGAAGTGCTAGTCGTTGTAGCATTGCATCTTTTTCTCAGAGATGCTGGTGACACAGTTGTTTCCACTGAGGAGGAGGTGGCACTCAGGTGGGAAGTATATAACAGATGATGATGATTGTTTGTCCTCCCTATCCATTTGTGTGGCACTATGATGTCTTCTTATCTGCTCAGCAGAGCAGGTTTAAACTTGGGCTGGGAACCATTCTGTCTGTGACTGTCCACAACTGTACTTGAGTTTTACATGTTCTCAAATGCCATCTTTAGAAAAGTCCATACTTAAAATTCAACTTCTGTAAATACTCTTACTACCTTCCAGATTGTTGTCTCTTCGGAATGAGATATCCACCACTGGGGAGTTGTGTTTTTCCCACCACAGTAGTTGCAGTATTCTATTTTCTGTGAGTTTCAAATAGTTCCTTTATCTTGCTTCTGTAGTGCACACTTAGATATTGCCATTGTGTAAAATGTTGGTTAAAATTGCTTAATTTTTATTGAAAGGATAATTGTAATATCAGGAATATGTATAAAGTTAAAAAGTTTATGAAATTCTTTCCAAGCTCTCTTTGGAATCTATAATCATGATAAATGATCCCTTTAAGACCTCAAATTGGCTTTCTATGTACCTATGAATGAATGTTTTATGAGAATATAAAGAAATTACTGTTTATAAGTTGAACAAACATACATTAACTTTTAATTTAATTTTTATAGGAAAAGGCTAGAGAATATTCTGGATATTTTCTTCATATTGTAGTTTAGCATGTTCAACAATGTCCTGTGATTAGAGACCCCTGGTCACTTCTGGATCCAGGTTTAATTGTCTTTCTGTCTCTGACATACTTCAGTTCCTTTATTCTGAATATGTAAACTCTGAATATCTAGGAAGAAAACCTTCAAAGGTACATTCTCAATGTAGGTGTCTCTGTAAAACAATGATGAGATAGTATCAGTCAAGGCTGATCATGAAAAGAATATATGTATTTATCCATCCATATTTAACTGTGAAATAACAATAGAAGAAAAAGCAAAGTTTTGTAACTATATGAGCCTTTACAGACTCAGCATCTGAGTTTGCAATGGGTGGGATGCATGAATGACTTGTTACCAGGTCAGGTGCTCAGCCATGTAATCCTGGAAACTACCAGCCGCATATGGTTACATAAGGACACATATTTTCTCTTTCATACACATGTCAATATGGAATAACTATGCCACTGACATATATGTGTAGTCACATATATATATATATGAATATATATTTATATACATAAGCACATGTATATGTTTATGAATCAGGGAAACAAAACATAAATTAGAATGAAATTGAAAGTCCTCTACCAAGAATTTATTCTTATTGCATGGCGGGCAAGGTTGAACTAGGTCAGGAGTTGTCCCTATTTAACATCAGGCAAATTACAAATATACCCAGGGAGTGTGTGTGTGTGTGCACATGTATGTTGTGCTGACATACATTGTTCCAACAACTTCAGTGCTACCTAGGAGTTTCACAGACTTTGCAAGGAGCTTTCCCCATGTAACCACCTCTTGGCCAGCCCTTGTCTCAGTCTACAGAAACACTGCATCCAGGGTAGTAGCACACTTGACACATGCAAATATTTGAGAAGTTCTCAGACTTTCATGGGTGTTGTAAATATTGTATCTGGAATGTGAGAGAATGTTGGAGAATGCCTTGGCCTGCATAGTCACTGTATCTGGGCTTGGACCCAGCAGGCCATATGTTGTTTGGGGAGAGGAGGGTATGCCTCAGAACGAAGTATGTAAAAGACCTTCTCTGCCAGCCCGGTTGCTCATTTCCCGAGGAACTCTAGACTTGTCACTCAATGGACGGATCTGTTTTCACATTGACATCCTGGCAAAGTTCATTGCTGAACTTTTTGTCTATTTGATTTCCTAGTACAGCTGTTAAACTTCTTTTGCAAGTACAACCTTAAAGAGTAGCTGTATATTTCTTCTCCTTAAAAACCAGTTTCTGGAACCAGAGAGACAGCTCAGTGGTTAAGAATATATACTGCTCTTGCAGAAGACCCGGATTTAGTTTCTAGCACCCATTCTGGGTGGTTCACAACTGCTTGTAACTGTAGCTCCAAAACCTTCAGGGGACATTTGTACTCATGTGAACATAAAAACACAAAGATAAAAACTGTAAAAGAGCTCAATTGTTTGTTTTTCCTACTTACCTGGAAGTAGACTCTGGTGGGTCCCTCATAACATTGCTTTTCACTTATAGATATTCCCTGATTATATTTCAAGCCTGCAGAGAGATAGTAGCTTTAACTCTGGACATGTGTGGATCAGAAATGAGAAAAGGACTTGGATTCAAATCCAGTCAACTGCTTTGTGGGTTTGGTCAAGTTATTTAGGTTTGCAGTGATCTAGCTGTTCATCCTTGATATAACAATAACAGTGCCCCGTATAGGGTATGGACTTAGTACTGTAACACAAGTGATGTTTAGGCAATGCTGCTTTCATAGGGCTAGCTGTCTTTCTCCTCCCTTCCTGCCCCTAGATATGATGGACTGTCCAAAGAAGCCAAGTCTGCAAACCTTGGTGATTGAAACAAAATGGTTCATTGTTCTCCACACAGGAGCAGACTCCCATGTTTCTGAAAGGCAGAGTTATTATTTTTAATGTGTGGGTTATGGAGACATAGCCCTTACTGCCCATCACACACACCTAGCAGTACTGCCATGGCAGCTCGTCTCCTACTGAAGAAGAGATGTGTCAGGATGCCTTCATTTCCGGACCCAAAAATTATTGGATAATAAAGCACAATGGGCTGGTGCCCAGCTGTGAGGTTGGGAGCCCAGATGGCAGAGTTCCATGGATTGTTCTTGCTCTGTTAGAATCTGCAACATGAATAGACCTCAGTTGATCCAGGAAACACACTTCCTTTTACAGCCAGGAAGAAGGGAAGCTAAGGAGAGGTGAGTGTGCCTGGCAGAGACAGGAGACTGCTCTTCATTTAGGAAGGACCCGGGTCTTCTTGTCTCTTGTTTAGTAGATTTGAAAGACATTTCAATTAGATTTCTTTACATTTTGAAAAGGAAATTCTCATATATTTAGTGTGTGTGTGGGGAGGGAAGCCTGTCTCAATCTATGAGGCCAGTTTCCTGTGTGGTGCTCCTGAGGTCATTCCTAAGAGCACAATTGCTGCATTTATTAAACTTTTTATTTACTGAGGAGTGGACGGGAGCATATGGGAGCCATGACAATAGCCGACTGAGGAGAAAACAAAGCAATTCCAGTGTTCTGCTGTTTTGAAGAAAGTCATTCAGGATTTGCTCTTATTGGTTCAGCTGTTGTAACCAAAGCCTGATAAGATAATAGAGGGCTTTGTGTTGTTGGATTTTTTTCTGAAATCCTTTATCTTTATGATGTACTGGAGCCCTTAGAGTAGAAAGCTTTTTACATTACTGTTGGATTCAGGGCTCAATTATCTGCTGGTACCTTGGGACAGGGGTCCTTTCTCAGGCAGTCATCACAAAGTAACTTTTATCAAGGAATCTTCTGGTGTGTTGTGGGTCTCCTTAGCTCACCCTGTTTATTTTTGTTGACTTTTTGATGCCCTATTTTGTGACATTTAAAAGAAGATTCCATCAAAAAAGGCCAGGGCTAAATGATGTACTGGGCTTGTGAAGTAGCAACATCACAGCCCATCTGATGTGTGCAGGGCTGCAGCAGGAGAGGCAGCAGCTTGACCAGGTTATCCCAGGGCAGGAGAGATCAAATGTTGCTTTCTTTTATGATTGGCATTGTATTTTTCGCTTTCTTCTTAAACAATGTCCATTTTAAAACAATTAGACCTGACCTGGAAATTGACTCATAAAAGCTTTTCTTTTCAACTTAATTTAAAATCTTTCTGGATTGTTGGGTGAGATCCTGGATTGGTGTCACTTTGAAATTACGTTAGGTGCTTTAATCCTAGGACTGACATGGAAAAGTCTGTCCTCATTGGAACTCCACTCCAGTGGCTCTGTCTGCTCTCCATCGCACCCCGAGCAGGCATTTGTAGCTACAGAGTCTTGTAATTTTATTGTGACTTTCTATCAAGTCTGTTAAAGTAACTTGCATGGGCATCTGATGAAGCAGGCTGGTTAGCTGTTGTTTTATGTTGTATCTCCTCAGATTTGCTTTAGGTTCTGCCACTTGCCCTTGGCTTTATTTGACTTGGTAAATATTACTTTAACAACACAACCCCTCATTTCATTAGAAAAGGAAAAGCATACAGAGAAATGCACAGATTTTTAATTTAATGTTATCTCTCTGTGTGTGTGTGTGTGTGTGTGTGTCTGTTTTCTATCTATCTGCCTTTCACTTACCTTTTCTCTCTCCTTCTCTCTGACCCCTCCCTGTTCTCTTTAAGTATTTCCTTCTGTCTCCCACTTGACTGCTGTGCACATTTCTTCATTTTCTTCTAAAAATTTAGCCCTCAGGAGGGTAGTGTTCAGCTTTGCGGGTAAGTGCGGAGGGGGCGCTCTATAATGATTCCTGTGTTCTACAAGTCATGGCCACGGAGCTACTTGAAAAGGACTGAGGCAAGTCCACTCGCAAAGTGCTCAACCCTGCCTTGCATGGCTCTGCCCTGGAGCCCACCTTCGCCTCCCAGTGCCCAGATCTCTTTCTAGTGCCACCAATTGTAATTATATGGGTTTTGTATGGGCAAAATTAGCTGGCAGATTATGGTGCTAACTTTTATGAAATGATGTGGGGGAAAGAACTTTAAATTAATCTTAAATATGACTTTTGATTTCTATTTTAAACCAAAAAATAAATTAACTGTTTCACATAGATTCTTATATATTTTGTATTTTTCCCTTTCGTGTTGAGCCTGAAGAGAAGTTTGTAAAAGTTAAAAAAGAAATTAGTTTTTCCAGGTTCTTCAGAATCTGACCAAAAAGGCTAGAATAATAATTTAAAAAGGCTGAACTGTTATAATAAAAGATTGTATTTGAAAACTTTTGATGAGGGAAATTGCCACTATATTTACATTTTAAAAAGTATTTCCTTATTTACACACTATTGACTTCCTATTGAGGCTCAAAATTTTAACTACAACTGGTAAAGAATTCAATGGATCAAATTCAGTAAATCTGAAGTCACTGGAATAAATGCCCCTCAGGAAAAAAAAAAAGTGTCAATTTTAAAGGTCTTTCCTAACTGAAGACCATTTTGTGATAGAGCCAAAGGTTAATAAAATCAGTAGTGAATGTAGCAATTTTACAGATAAGCTATTCACAACAAGTGTAGTTACTTGAATAAAAAGCTAATTCAGTTCTAAAATGCCACATGCAGTAGCAGTGAATAGCTGCTTTTAGGTGCTTTCCAGAGGAGGGTAAAATACAGAATCGCAGCACTCTTCTCTCACCGCGTCCCCGGCCGCCTGTAAATTGCTGTGAATGGGGCTGTGGGTTGACAGGCTCTATTAAGACAAACTGCCTTTCTCATCGGAGAGATAAAATAAATCAGGTGTTTAGTCAAATTAAAATACTTCAGCTGGAGCAGGCCCCGGGGAGCACTGATCCACCTTACTAATCTGAGAGAAACTCAAGACAGATGTGGTTTGGGGATAAAGATGACCCCATGGAAGAAAAAAGGAAAGAAAGAAAAAAGAAAGAAAGGAAACCCCGTGCTGCAGCTGGCAGCTCCGTCTCTGCAGTTGGAGGATAGATACAGTGTACGGTGGAGTGTCAGGCGCACCCTGTGTGACACACAATGAAAGCAGGCGCACTGACTTAGAGAAAGGTTGTGTACAGAAGCTGTTTTACTGGCTCCCTTTCTGTGGTTTATGAAACTACCTCTGGCTTTGTGTGGGAGGCACAAGAAGCTATTTTCTGGCAGGGTGTCTGAGAGAGTTGTTTTAAGATAGTCTAAAGATGTGAAACAGATGACGTTAGGCAACCGATGACCTCTGCTGGCCCGCTAAGATGGGGTTCATCCCGAGCTCCCATCTTATTTATTTATTTACTTATATATGTAATCTAAGTTGATTTGGTCAAATCTCAAAACATGATTTAGGGTAAGATTTTCCCCACATAATTAAAGAAGCATCTTCTAACCCTCTGCCTTCCCTAGCATTCCCCGATTGTACTTAGGAGTCCTGTATGCCCCTTTGGCTGCCTCTTCTTTCAGCCACCTTGAGCATTCTAGTTTCTCTGTAATGGTGGAATCTCAGTTCAACTAAATGTGTCTGGGAATGAAATAACCTGGGTTCTCAGGTTGTTTGGATTGCTATGACTCACACTTGATATTATTTTTATTACAGCAGGGTAGGTAAATACTTAATCAATTTAAACAGAAAAATCTATTAGTATAGGTTCAGATACTGATCTTTAAATTAATTGTGCCAAATGTATATAATGGGTATGGAACAGAAAAGTCACCTCCACCAACCTATGCGTTTAGAGAATATAAGCTATTCTATTGTTTGAATGTATTACTCCCTGATCTGAACTTGAGATGGATACATGACTACACATAGGATTTCTCATTCTAAAGGAATTTTACATGTCACCCAACACCATTTGTTGTGACTCATAGCTATACAAACTATCTGCTAATTATCTATCTGTCATCCAACTATCACCTATTGCCCATCATTTAGATCTATTTAGCTATCATTTATCATCTAGCTACCTATCACCTACAATCTATATCTGTCTAGTTATGTGTTATTTATTATGTACCATCCATCTACATATATGCCTATCAATCACCTATCAATTATCTATCATCCATCTGTCTATTATATCAATCAACTATAAATTATCTATCACTTATCAATGGATCAATTGATCTATGGATAAATTTTACTTAAGTTTAAGGAAAAAAACGTGACTTTTTAGTGACAATGTTATATGAGTACCTAAAACCTTAACTTACAAATACTACCATCTCCTTGTTTTATTTTCATTAAAAACATGGCTAAATCCAGTGGAAGAGTTTTAAAATCACACTTAATGTTTACAATTCATCAGTTTCACTCTCTTTATACTCTGTAAAATGATTCATCTAAGTGGTGTTATTCGGTAAACTTATGTCACATAATGGAGTCACCCAAGCATTTATAGATAGCACTGTGGGCTCTTTCTTGAACAAGAACCTGCTATTTACATACTACCTCAGCTTCTCTGTTTACCAAGCAGAGGAGGAAGAGAAATAAATGAAAGGTTGTTGAAAAGGCTTTAAAACTGGAGGAGGGAAATTTTCATCTTCAATGAAAAATATAAACATAAATCCAACCTCTGTGTCTTTGGTCCTTACCCAAAACACTCTGAGGGATGCTTTATTATTCAAGAATAGGGCAGCACACACATTTCCAGCAAGCCCCCTAGCTCACCTCTTATTGTCAAGTGTAAGAAGAAAATTACAATAAATTAAAGATAGGACACAAAAAATAGGCAATAAAAGGTGCACACTTTTTTCTTATTGATTTCAGAACTTCCCAGCCTGTTCCCCACACCACAGCCAGAATGCTTTCCTTGCTTAAACTGTTAGTAATGGTGCACTATTCTCAGAATGCAGAGAAGGCTCATCAAACCTGCTCTATGTGGAAGGACATTTTCCTGCCTCTTTAGCTTCTTTCCTTTATTTTCCTTATTCATATTTAATCACCTTTACTTAATCTCTGAAGCACACCCAAGTCCATATACCCCCAGCATACACATGCAGAGCCTAAGTCTATATTGTTTTTTCTTTCTTCTGGAAAGCTCTTGATCACCCACTACTCACAATCCTTCCCTTATCTGTAGTTCCCTTGCAGTGGTAATGTTTCATATTTTCTGGTAGTTATCAAAAGGTATTCCCACGCTTTACCTTGTTAATGCATGTTCTTCTTGTTAAATTTGTTGCTTTTCTAGGTTTCCTTCCTTGAACTTGGGTCCAAACTCCCCTAACATGCTTGATGTGCCTGCAGTTTCTCAGTAGTAGTTTACATTCATATAATGATTATTTGATATAGTACCTAGACCATTGTTTCCATCAAAAGATATTTACTGAATTTAAAAAATGAATGAAATCAGTAAGTAAATGAGCCCCTTGATTTCCCTGTATCTTCTCAGTCCTTTCATATTACAATGAAAGCATATTTTTTTGGATTTCCTTTGGCAACCTACATTTATATTTTTCTTATTTAATATTTCTGGGTCAAAAACAACTTCTCTTCCTCCTCCCCCTCTTCCTTGCCCTCTTCCTCCTCCTCTTCCAAACCTAAAAATCCTACTGATGAAATAAAAACCCATTTTTCTTCTTTAATGATTTCTAAGAACCACTCCTGATTTGCTGTGTATTTCCATAATCAGTGTCTCCTTTCTTGTACCTCACTCTTGTCTTTTAATCTTGATTATAGATACCCATTCAGGTCAGTCAGGGAGGTCTTTTTCTGTTTTGTTTGTTTGTTTGTTTGTTTTGTTTTTAAACCTGAGTTGGTTACTAAAATCCAAAAGTTTTCTACTTGGGTTGCCTTTCTGCCAACATCTGTCTTCCCTTGAAGGAATCCTATGCTAGCAAGGGCTAGCCAGTATACTCTGAAGGTACCTTTTTTTTCCCCGGGGGTCCACGCAGAAAATAGGGACACACATAATTAAGATATTTTTAGCTTCTTGGGTTGTTTTGGTGCTTTCCTAGCAGGCATGAAGGGGAAGGCTTCACAGGACTGGAAGTCTCCCCTTCCACATTCACAAACATCGGCACTCTTCATCCCCTTTGACAGCTGCTGGCATCTTCCTGAAAAGCTTTCAAAGCATAGGTCTCTTCTTTATAATGAAACCAGTGAGGCTCCAATACAGTGGCTGAAATCCTTATCTAACACTGTGGTAAAATGCTCTAATTTAGATTCACAAAAGGATTCTGTCCCCTTTACTTAAGAGAGCTGTGCAATTTGCCCATGAAAGACTGTGCAGTGCCATTAGTGCATACCGTAAGTGCTCTGCGTCTTTGCGTTCATTAAGCTGCACATCCTTATGCAAGGCCTTTCCAGCCTCTGAGCCTGTTTTCTCCCTTTGAGGAGTGACAAATAACAAAGGGTGAGGGAGTCCCCCGACTCCCAAGCAACATTGTTGCCTTTGAGGATAAATCTGGAAACCTTAGCTTGATTGCTAGCACAAAACCAAAACACCACCACCACCACCACCACCACCACCACCTTTTTTTTTTTTTTTTTTTTTTTGGTTTTTCGAGACAGGGTTTCTCTGTATAGCTCTAGCTGTCCTGGAACTCACTCTGTAGAACAGGCTGGCCTCGAACTCAGAAATCCACCTGCCTCTGCCTCCCAAGTGCTGGGATTAAAGGCGTGCGCCACCACCGCCCGGCAACCACCACCTTCTTAATACTTTCTTACCTAAGGCAGTTTTAATTCTCTTGGGATAACTTGTTCCGTGGCCAAGAGATTGACCTCTTTCCTACCTCTGAACTTCAGACAGACCTTTGACAATAGAAAGCCTATGAGGACCACAACTAGGAAATTCCTTAAATAGTGCTTTGTAAGCACAGACTGTTTCCTTGCTATTGATAATGCCACCAAAGAAAGGGTACTTATAGAATATTAAAATATTGAAAGTTTCTGCACTTTGGTCAGAACTATAGAACTTTGGTTTCTTTTTTAAAGTTTTTTATTAGCATATATTAGTTTTACATAATAGTATGTTTGTGACAACATTTTTGGTATATAGTGTATTACATCGGCTGTCTTCTTCCCACTCTTGTCCATCTCCTTCCTCTTCTGAACTTGTCCCCCCATCCCCACCCCATGTGCTTTCCTGTCTTTGTTTTCATTCTTTAGTTTTGGGTAACCCAATGAGTTTAACTAGGGTTACTTACAGGGACACAGGTAAAGGGTCATTTACAGGAGCTGGGGCTCCTTACTTGTAGCTACACCACTGAAGAAAATATCTCTCCCTTCCACAGCCACCATTAAATACCTTAGGTTTCTTGGTTTACTCAAAGGATGGGTATGTCTTGAAAAGGAGTTAGATGGTAGGTTAGTCTGCTTTGGTTTGGTTTTAGAGAGGGGGAAGGGATTCTAGGTGACAGCACAGTTCTGGGCATGGAAAGCACTAACCACGTCACAGCACAATGCACTTAAAGGACTAATAGTCACAATCCCAGACTCTTGTCTAAGGGGGTCTCCTTCTAGATTGGGTCCCTCTTTCTCTGATTCCTGCAAGACATTCCTCAAACTTGTGAGATTTCCTTTCGTTTCCATTTTAGGTACACCTGAGAGCCTTGCAGAGAAAGAACGGCAACTCTCCACCATGATTACCCAGCTGATCAGCTTGCGGGAGCAGCTCCTGGCAGCGCATGATGAACAGAAAAAGCTGGCAGCATCGCAGATCGAGAAACAGCGGCAGCAAATGGACCTTGCTCGCCAACAACAAGAGCAGGTGAGGCTTGCAAGGAGCCAGGGAACTGGAGATGTGGGGGTGGGCGCCAAGCTCAGCAAGCAATCACAGTGATTGGTCTATTTGTTGGAGGCTTTCTTCAGAAAAGAAAAGCATGGAAATTCAAAAGAAGAAAAAGGAAAGAATGAAAAGGGAGAAAGAGAGAGTGAGGGAGGGAGAGGAAGAGGAAGAGAGGAGGGAAGCTTCTAGTAATTTAGAGTCTTCAAGGGAGCAAAGAAATACATCCTAGGCAGCAGAGCTTTTGGAAGGTATGATTTGAATTACTTATAGTCATCTACAGAGTCACCCGGAGAATACTCATGTTAACTGGGGCCTTACTGTCCCCTCTAGAGAAGAAGGGATTCTCTTCTAGAAAAACTTTGGGGCTTTGCAGCTCACTGGTCCAGTGATTTTTCTTTCCTCTAATTAAGTGCTCATTCCTCCCCCAAATAGCCCTGCCTGGCTTATGTTTACTTTCCAAGATAATTATTAATATCCCATCCCTTATCCAGGTGAAAGCACTGTTGGTGTGGCTAGTGAGTTACAGTCTCGATAGTGTGCGCGAGGCAAGGCATTGAACAAATTAGTACGTGGCTGCTCAAAGAACTGGACTTGATTGACTCAGAAATGAGAACGAAGAAAAAATATTAGAGTTTAAATGTATGTCTGTTAGAAAATGAACCACTTTTACAAATGATTTTCTTGTCTCCCAGAGTGCATTAATATAACAATGATCCTATAGCACAGTCTCTCACGTCCTAGATCAGACAGACCCAAATTAATGTGCAGTTTTTAGAAAGCTGACATTATTACTGGAATTATCTTTTCAGTTAAATGTATTTTACAGGGATATATAGAGCAGTATATGCTCTGTTGATTTTAATGAGTTGTGACGTCTGGTATTTTATATGCTTGAGTATTTGCCCACATGTAGGAATATGGACTCAGCCCCTAATGGAAAATAACATAAAGGAACACTGTAAAAAATCAGAAGTTAGAATGTCATTTAGCCATCCAGAGATGACACAGTAATTAACTATTGACACTTGTGAATAAGCTAGCACAAATTAATCTTGACACATTTGCAGACGAGTGATATCTTACAGTGAACACTTTGTAATTATATTTCAAAATGAAAATTAAATGACACTTAAAACTAGGTTGTCATGCTCAATGAAGCGAGCATGTAGCTCAACCGATTGGCAAATAAAATTCGGAGTTTGAGCCACATGGTGCTTATGTACCATACTTCACTGTGTCAAACCCATGTGTGTAGAGTGGATGATGGTAATTGCGCTGTGGTGTTTCTGATGCATTTCTAGGCAGCACTTTATCATTTACGAGGGACCATCAATATTAGATGCCTAGTGGTGTTTCACCAGGTTGCTAAAGGGAAATAAATATTCAAAGGTTCCAGCGTCCATACCTAGAGCTGCAAAGTGAGTGGTCCGTTTCTGATTTGAGTAGCAACAAGCCAGAGCAGGATGTCCTAACCTGATTAAATTCTGTTTTTCTATGGACTCTAAACTCTGGGAAAACATAATCCCAGTTCTCAAACCGGGGTCGCTTAAAGACCCTAGCATTATGCTTCCAGTACGAGCCAGTTGTCTTTAGAAACAATGGAGCAGCACCAGGAAGTGTCCCACTATTGCCCATCTATGCTGGGTGACATGATTGGGTATTTCTCCTGTTCTAGGTGAGGGAGGGTGATAGGAAGACAGAAGATGGACATAGTAGAGACTGGAGTCATTGGCACTCAGTTTCACGCCTTGTAGCTCATCTTAGAATCCTGGGTTATGTAGGTAGAAAGAAGTTCTTGAGCACAACACACTATGAAACTAGGTCCTCCTGGGAGCTCTCAAGTTCCCCGTGCCTCCCTGCTTTGCAGTGCATACTCTGAAAGAAGCCCCTTTAGAGCTGAGGCTGCAGTCAACTGTGAGGTGGGCAGTGAGCAGCGCAGAGAGCAGCTGAACACTCACTCCCATCTAGTTAGGCAGCAAGCTCCACCATTTTAGGAAAGGTTTTTGCATTACTCAGGGGCAGATTCTGCTAGGGTTTGTATTTTATGACTAGTATTTCTTTTTGTAGCTCAGATAACCTCCTGAGATGCTGAGTTTGATTGCTGTGCAAAGAAAGGGAATAGAACACCTGTATGCAAATCCTGTACTGGGAACAAGTGTGTCACCCCAAAGGGTAAATTGAAATTACAGCACAGTCTGTCTTAAAAATGCTTTGTAGAGCACAGAGCATCATCCAAAAAGCTAAGGCTTTTTTCACTGTTTACTATGTCCTTTTGATAATACTTACAAGTCTGCCAGGGCTGAATGACAGAAATAGACCTGTGGCACATTAGGAAGCCTTTTACTTGCAGATTTTACTTTTTATAGCCAGACTCTCCTCGTTAGACAAATGTGGCCAGAATTTTTCTGTTTTATTCTGCAAGGATCTAGTTTCCAAAGTCTGTGGTCTCCAGAAACTCGGTGCAGACTGAGGAGCTAGCTCTCAGCTAGGGCACAAGGCTGTCGTTTGCACCTCTGGGTAAAGCAGAGGCACCCCATTAGCTCAGGTTCTCCTCCTGTCCTCTCTGGTCCCATGGTGTCCTTCCAAAGGGAGTCTTTCACACTGAGGTGCAGTAAAGCATCAGGGAGTAGCAGGAGAGACGAAGAGGTAATGGCAAAGGTGCAAGCGTTTCATTTTAACCTAATGGAACTTTATTTCTGACAGATCGCAAGACAACAGCAACAACTTCTACAGCAGCAGCACAAGATTAATCTCCTGCAGCAACAGATCCAGGTCAGTGTGTTTTATTACCCTCATCTGACTATCTGTAGATGCACTCTTCCTTCAAAATGGAACTTAAAGTGTTGTAAATGACCATCTTATCAACAGTGCCAGTGTGGCTGTTATTCAAGGACGATGCTGTACACAGTTGTGGTCCAAGAGGACAGCCAGGTGGTAGTCACAGCATCCTTCACTGGTGTGATGTGTGAGCAGAGTACACCTGTCCACTCTCCTCAGTCCTGCCTTCTTCTGTTTGCCCTGATGCCACCAGACTGAAACCTCACAGTTTCCAAGGCAGCATGCAGATGCTATTTTCATTGCTAAAAGCCACTTTCTGCTTTGTGTTTTATTATGTAATAGGGCTGCAGAAAGAAGATTACTTTTATTTACTCATTAGGAAGAACTGATTGGGTCAATTCTGAGAAGAATCTGGGATAAGCCTGCTAATTAATTTCTTTCTTAGCAAATACTAAGGGCACTATATTTGGATACAGGGGAAAGTAGACATAGCAGTGAACAGTGGCCTGTCTTCAAGGAGCTTACAATTTAGACAGCAAGAAAAATGGCTCTGAATAATTGTAACCTACTTTAGAGAAGTTGTTTATTTATTTATTTACGTATTCATTTTTCTAGCAGCAGTATGAAAATGTGCAGTTCATTACAGGTCTACAAAGGGAAGGTGACAATCTGATTTATGTTGCTCCTTTAGACACTTGATTAACTCAACTAATAGCTGTTTCAAATAGATAGGGAGTATGAATTCTAGAAAGTGCTGGGATAAAAGCACTGGTTGTCTAGATTAACATTCTGAACACTGGTTCCGGAGCTATGCTTAGCCAGCAACGGTAATCTTTCTCTTGTTCGTTGTGGATATTTTCTAACCTGTTGAGATCTCCACCATCATAATTGAGCTCGTATCTTCTAAGCATTATGAGCCCTGCCTTCTTGTACTTCCAAAAGCACCAACAGCATAAACTCATAGCTTCTTCTAATGCTCTACCATACTGAAGAATGCTAGTGGTTTTAACTTAGACCTTTGCTTCATTTTGTTAACCTTTCTTACTGTGCTGGACACTGTGACTACACTGACAATCCCACGGTGTCTAAAGAGGTGCCTCTCCTCAATTTAGCTTTTTGTTTTGCAGCAACTTCATGGGGAGGACTGAGCTGGAATGTGTTTTCTGGTTGTGTTCTGATTTTGTATTCAAACCTACATTTCAAAATCAAGATGGAATGCCTTTTGCATTTTTGATGGTCAGATTTTACAGTTAATTCTGAGAATAATTTCTCTTTATGATATCTCCTCTTTCATGTCTCATGCTGAGGTCCTTAATTGCATAGCTATCCAGGTGTCCACTTGACTGCCCTCATTAAAGTTTCCAGTGTATTTCCTTCTCCTGGGGTTGGATCTATAGTCTGTGGTTTCTTATGTTTCTCTGGCTCCTTTTCCAAGAACTCAGGGGTGTCAAATAACATGATCAGTTAGTTCTCTATGTGGACACTCTAATAAGGGTATGTGTTTATATATTTCTAATATAGTCTGCTCTTCAGCCAATGTTATTTATGTCAATGGACTGTCTTGATTGATACCTTCCCCTGCTACTGAAAACCTCAGATACATAGCAGTTAGTTCATAGAATTTTATGAAATATTATAGCTACTGATTACATATGATTTTATCATTGTAACATGAAATTGACATGCTTTAAGTAACTGTGGAACACAATCTTAAGATATTAACTTGAATATTCAGTTTGAGAAAGTAGAGATGGGCCTTGAGAGATTGCTCAGTTGGTAAAATGCTTGCTTGCCACATACCATGAAGGCCTGAGTTCCACCCTAGAACCCAGTACTGGGAAAACAGAGCTAGATGCATTTCTGGGGCTTGCTGGCTAACCAGACTAGCCTCAGTGGTAAGCTCCAAGCTGACAAGAGACTCTGTCTTAATAAAATAAGACACATGAGAAATAGCATGCAAGGTTTATTTCTCATTTTCACAGGTATGTACATGCATGGTATGCAGCCTTTCCCATGGGTACCCTGTGGCACATGCATGTACACACACACACACACACACACACACACACACACACTCATACACATACACACACTCAGAGAAAGACAGAGACAGAGACACAGGGAGAGAAAGATAAGCTTCTCTTCTTTCAAGTTTGCTAATAGAATTTTAACCGCCTAATTATTGGGCACACTTTCCTTTTCATTGTTTGTTTATTTATTTTTTAATTTAATGCTGCCACTGTTAGATTTACTTTAGGGATTTAAGTTTCTTTCTAACAAGATTCTGTGCTTTTTTAGAGTGAGAGAGTGGTTAGGTTTGTGCCTGCTGTTCCTTCTGTCCTAGGACCTGACCCATCTTGTCAGCACTTATCAGGAGAGATCATTCTCTCTAAGCGTTTTCAAATGCTGAAAACACTCTTGCACTAAACTTATTTATCTCTGACTCTTACAAGGCATAGTTTTGATATTCAACTTTTCAATCTGTTCTTTGGGAGAGTACACGAATTATCTGTATTTGTAAAGATATTTTCTCACCAGCCATAAACATAGTCTAATTTATAAGAAAGATTATAGTTGGGTTGATTTGAATGAACTTTTAGGGGGGAGATGCGAGAATAAAGGCTGTTTTAACAATTTTTTTTTTAAACACAAAGATGATTAAAAATTAAATTTAGTCTCTTATTTTTTTTTTTCTGAGACAAGGTCTCTGCGTGTAGATCAGATTGGCCTTGAACCCAGAGAAGTCTGCTTGTTCTGCCTTCCTATCTCTGGGATTAAAGGCCAGATTAATGCTTTTCTTAAAGTTCCCAATGACTGCAAAGACAATTTGAAAAAGTATAACACTTGTACCCTTCTCACAGTCCTAGAACATGTTAGCACACATGTTCAGCAAGAATTGCCTTCATAATCAGCGGTCCGTTATTAAGTAGCTATAGTCAAGGTGTTACTCTAGTTCACTATGCTGATTTACTTTTCAATTGACAAGCTTTAGAAGAGAGGAGAAAGTGTCTACACTCTCCTAACAACTGCATACAAACACATCTGGATCTATTATAAAAGCAACAAATGAAAACCTCAATGATTTGCCCAGAATGAAAACCAAGATCTTTCATTGAAATTAGGAAAAGATGTGACTGAGATGGTATTGTAAAGGTCCTGATGAGAATCTTATGCACAATCATTCAGAACCTATATGTGCAATTGAGAGAATTTTTCCTTTATATATTTTTTCCTCTTTGAACACATTTTTTTTTTTACATAATTTTGCCTTTGGGGATCCTAACTACATTTTGAAAGAGGATCTCTAAGACTCTGTAAGTGGAATTGAAAAATATGATTAGTGATTTTGTGATGTTTTTTTAAAAATGGTTCTGGTGAGCTAATGCATAACCATTAAATAAACCAGGATTCTGATTTAAAGGATTATCAACATAGTTTAATATTAGCAGATGCTGTTTGCCTGCTGTACTCAAATCCCTGTTTGTGCTTTGGGAAATGGTTATTCCTCAAGGTTGTTACATAGTAAGTGGACCTCCTCCATAAAGACAGGCATGAACGATATTTCTAGACAGCAAGACCGTGGGATATATACAATGAGGTCATAGAATGTGGGTCTTCCTGCTCAGCAAAGTTGCTTCTTAATTCTGTAATTCCAAAGGAAGGTAGTGGCTTCAGTCATTTTATCCAACTTTCCCTACCAGCTGCACTGAGGTGCCTCAGCCAGTGTTCTGAAGCATTTAATTCATGAGTTACGTGAACTGACATACAGAACCCTCTTCAAAAAATGTATTTAATAGTTTTTATAACATTTTAATCAATTAGTCAAGATAAGGCTATGTTAGATGAAAAGACTTTATAAATCTAGATCTTGTTCTTTTATATTTTCCTTTATCTACTTTCATTTGACCAAATTATAGGTTTGAATCAGAAAAAAACATTCTTTATGGATACAATATACCATATTGACACCTATAACCTGTCATTGGGAATACATTTAATGATGGCATCTTAGGGCTGCAACTTAGTCTTTGTAAAAGAATCCAGCTCATTAAGATATCTTTGTGAAAAAATTTTACTTTTCCAGAAATGGAGTTATCTAGTGATCCAGGTCTTTTCAGACCAGGGTTTAGAACTATTCAAGTGGTCTGTCTTTAAGACTGACTAAAAAACAGACTTTTCTGGAGGAAATGGCTGCAAGGGGTTTCCTCAGGCACTTGGCTTTCTGGACAAGGGCTGATGTCAGTTCATGAATACTCATCTTTTTTTTTTTTCGAGACAGGGTTTCTCTGTGTAGCCTTGGCTATCCTGGAACTCACTCTGTAGACCAGGCTGGTCTAGAACTCAAAAATCCGCCTGCTTATGCATCCCAAGTGCTGGGATTAAAGGTGTGTGCCACCACTGCCTGACTCGTCTTGGAATTATTAGCAATTTTGTGATTAATATCCAGCATTCCTCGCCCTTCTCTGTCACTTCAGACACATGTTAGATTGGAAGCGCAATCTGTAGGAGTCCAGAAGCAAGTGGCATTGTACTTCTTTCCAGAGCCACTGTCTTGCAGAAAGCACTCTCCTTTAACTGCTAGAGAACATGCTAGTTATTAACCTTTTCCCCAAATTGTTTTTCTGTTTTGTTTCTTGGAAGATTTACTCTTAAGAGTATATGAATATTTTCGTATGTAGTATTTTTCTCTTTTGTTTATGGTATGTCCTTATGTGCTGTTGGCATATGCCATGTGTGTCTGCATTACTTGTGTGGTAGAACACCAATAAATGTATATTCTCCTTCCTGCCATTTGATACAGAGATACACAAATACTCCAAGCAAGAAAACAATCACCTTAAGCAATCAAACAGGAGTCTTCTGACACCCTCTGTTTTTCAGATAAGCTTTGCCTATGGCTCCCTTCAGGATGATTAACTACAGACATTTCAGGTGTCTGCTGAGCAGAATAAAGGACTACCTTTTTATGTGAAGTAGTTGTCTAAAGATCAGAAATAATTACTTTGTACATTAGCCTTCATGGCCTGTTTGACCTGGTTAATTAATTTTTTTGCTAGCATAAAATAATAGATATATATTTGAAGATATGTTTTATCATTAAGTATCTAATTGACCTCTAATTTTAAGAGCTGGACCTTCCATTTATTGTCTTTCCAAGATGGCTAGAGCAGAGCACAGTCAAGAGCTGGCTTTCACTCTCAGACAGACCAGCTTAGGTTGCATCTATTTTCTAACTGTATTTAGGGTTGAGAAACAAAAGGCAATTACACTGCTCCTGTTTTGGCTCTAGCAAATAGTCTGGTGCTGTGTAGTATCGATCAGGTAATGGATATCCTTCCATACGCCTCAGAAAGAAGCAAATAAATCCATCGAAAGCAATTTGATACTTCTATTGGCATTGTACATGTGTCTGGTAGTCTCTTGCCATGCAATGAAATAAACAAAGCTTAGAAGTCTAGGATTAGCCCCCAGCTTCAGCAAGCCCTTAAAATATCTTGTAATTCTATCTTCAATCATGAATTAGCCAAGAAAAACAGACCCGCTCTCCTCTCTAGTTCTCCAATGCATTCTGTTTTCAGTTGCCCACAGGCAAGCTGTGGTGATCTTCTTTCGAAGTTTAAAACCAAGATAAAAATGCAAATCTAATTATTTCTTTTCTGTAATATAATTAACTTTTAAAGTAATGATAGATGCTGTATAGCCTGCTTCAAACATTTTAATAATGAAGTTTCTAGATTATAAAGAATAGGTAAAGCTGCTGTAATTTATGAATTGCAAGGGCCATAAAAGCTAAAATGACAAACCCTTACCGTGGTTTAAAACTACACATTAATCACTCTAGATTGCTTAGTTTGGAATGGGTCTAGAAATATGAAAAGTGTAGACAAGATCCCATACAATACTCTGAATACTTAATCCCCTCGTTTTCTGCTTTCCTAACATGGCCTTATGGAAAGATGCTAGGCAAAGGGAAACTAGAGATTGTAAGTCTGTGGTTTTTCCTGTGTGTGAACCTCCCCTCTTCTGCTCTGGTACTCTTTACAGTCCCCAGCTTCTCAGACCTCTTCATTTCTCAGATCTGATCCCCAGCTTCCTAAATCAGAGATTCTGAAAATTCATGGAAGCCTGAGAGTTTGTTCCTTGCTTGGGATTAAAGTGGTTTCTAGACTTTCGAATCTTCTCTTCTCCTAGGCAGGGAATGAAGCTGCCCAGTGGGTAAGATGATCTTGGTGGTATCAGCAAGTGACATAACATGGCAGTGACTCAGTCTTATAAGGAGAAAGCAACTCTGTTGG
This sequence comes from Mastomys coucha, assembly GCF_008632895.1. NCBI lineage: Eukaryota > Metazoa > Chordata > Mammalia > Rodentia > Muridae > Mastomys > Mastomys coucha. Next base: position 104,569,132 of record NW_022196904.1, on the reverse strand, counting down.
TTTCGTGGTCTTCTTTGCATTGAAGGTTCAATTTTGTATAAGTCATTAGTGAATCTCATTCCTTCCTCCCCCTGCCTCTTTCATGTGTGTGTGTCAGAGAGGGGTTTCTAATATGACAAGAATGGAATCTGTATATTTTTCATCACTGTCTCCTCTTGAGATAATGTTTCAGCACATTGCCCACTCTGGCCTTGAACTTGCAGTGATTCTTCTGACTCAACTTCCAAGTGCTACCGTTAAGAATGTGGACCACCACATGTGGCCTCAGGTTATTTACCTATTTACTTTCTTCTAGGATAAATTCTTACTTTTCCTTTTAAAATACTTTGTTTAATCTGAGCACTTGTTCTCCAATATTCAATACATTGGTTATGATAAACTTCTCACTGTAAAAAGAAGCTTCTCTGATCACAGTTGAGAGCAGCAAAAATATATGGATATAAATTAATACTTAGAAGACATTTTGACAACATGACCAATGTAACAAAAGTCTGATACATTCCCTCACTAGGTTGAGTGACCTTCCTTGTCAAGGATTTTTGACCAAGTTTATAATAACAGCCTCAGAATCAATCAGAAAGAAGTTTATTACCCCATAACAGTCATGCCACCATTTCTCTGTCAATACATCTTGCCTGGCAGGTCACTACTGTAGCATGCAGGGTCCAGTGCTAGGTCAGATCATTGGTGGCTTTTCCAAGAGCCTGCACAGTGGAACTATGGAAGCTAGCCAGCAGGGACATAGTTTTCTACTCATTTCAATATACATTTCTCTGCCTTCTGTAACTAAGCTGTGTGCTGTCTTCAGCGCTAGGAGCCCACTGTTTAGTTATGGTGGGCAACCAAGAATGATAAGCTGTGTTGTTTTGGGTGCCTGGGGACTTGCCCTGACTAATAACTCCTAAGGAGATATCTCATGCCTGGCAGTGAGTTTTCTTTTAATAACCCATGTCTTCTGGGAGCAGCCCTAAGGTAGCCCTGCAGGTACCTCATTGTAAACCTACTATTTTTCAAGGTTCTGGTTATTTTCTACTGATGAACCATTTTTGTTTTTTGTTTTTTTTTTTTGTAGGTAGTGACACAATGTTTTCTATGAAATAAATGTATTTGAGAGAGAAAAACAACTTTAGTAAAAATAAAAGCTTTAATCAAGTAGTGGTTGAACACCTGCATTTGGATCAATCTGAAAGCTGCTGTTGATGGAGTTTGGGAAAACTCTTGAGAAAGCACTACAGGAAGAGGTGGTACATGTCTTCCTCCACTACATAAGCTAGGCTACCCCAAGGTCCTCACTCGTAACCACGGAAGAAGATGGTTGGTGGTACATGTCCTCCTCCACTACATAAGCTAGGCTACCCCAAGGTCCTCACTCGTAACCACGGAAGAAGATGGTTACACACGTTGATCACAGAGCCAAACTTAAAAGCAACAATCCTTACATTTCATCTTTTAGGAATTGAAAATGTCCTTTCTTTTTGGGGAGCAATAGTCATCATAGAGGTTACCTGCTTCCTTTTCTAGTAGTTTTATTTGATAAACGCTATGAACTACATATAGGTCTCTGCTTTTGAATTCATTCATTCATTCATTCATTCATTCATTCATTCAATTTTACTGGTCTGTAAAATAAAAGACCTTGATCACTCTTACATTTGAATTCTAAGTACTCAGCCTGCCTCTACCTCTTGACTGCTGGGGTATAGATGTACAAGGTCATGCCATGACACTACACATTCTTTATTAGTAAATGGAAAAGGTTGAGCAATTGCCATGGACTGAGTTTGCTTCAACTAAGAGGTGAAAAGAATGGACTGGAATCTTTTGTAATGTAGTTTGAGGTATATCTATGGTTGAGAATCCTTCTGGTATTTGCAATAAACTTTCTAGTCTGCATTACTTTCTGGGGACTTTAAAGTAGTTTGTGTCTATCCTGAGGGTCAATAACCTTTCTTCATGTTAAAAACTTTTTTTAAAACATTTTTTTTGGTTGATGAAAATTAGCATTGATTGACAAAGTTGCATGTTTATGAGCCTCAACCTTATTTGTACCTTGTCATTACATGGAAGACTTTAATAAGTACTGGGATCTAATACCCATGTGAAATATCCTGATATAATTATTTAATTAGTTAGGCTCCAGTCATAATATGGGCAGAGCTAAAAATTTGTGTATAATTGTAGTGAGTAGTAAGAATTGAGAAATGTTGACCTTTACATACTAATATAGATTACATACCTAAATCTTAATTCTAGGTTGTTTAGATTGGCTGTCTTTCCATCTGCCAATCTATCTAACCATCCATCCACTCTCCCATCCATCTACTCGTCCACTCATCCATCTACCCACTCGCCCACCCACCCATCCACCCATCCATCCATCTGTCCATCCACTCATCCTTCCATCAGTTTATTCATTCATACTTTCAATAGTCCAGAGAGTTGAGAAACAGCCTAAAAACTAAATGACTAATTAAAATATACTTTCATCTTTGGTCATAGACACTTAACTTCCAAGAAACTTTAAGCAGATTGTATCTGAAGCAGATAACTGTGGCGAGTGTTTCTAATAGTTTGACTTTTAATTTCCGTAGGGGTATATGGGAAGCACAAGAAAGTGATATCAGGTGTATGTTTTTAGGAGATGGTACATTTAAAAATGAAATATAGTCTTATAAAAGAGACAAAACACTTAGAAAGTGAATTTTCAGAGATCACATGACTTTTATTATTATTCTAAACAGCTTTTTTTTTTTTTTTTTTTTTTTTT
>NW_022196904.1:104556818-104566317 GCF_008632895.1 Mastomys coucha | reverse complement strand
ACCAGCAACATTAACTATCCCCTTCCCTGACATTCTTATTGGGTGGGTAGATGGCTTAGTAGGTAACAGTGCTTGCTGAACAAGCAGAAAGACCTGAGTTCGAATCCCAGCACCTACATTAAAAGCTGGGTGTGGTCATATTCATGCCTGAAACTTTGCTTTGTAAGTGGTGGAGACTGGAGGATTTTTGGGACTTGCTGGTTACCAGCAATGTCCCAGGTTCAGGGAGAGACCCTGTCTCAACAGAGTAAGTCACAGAGCCTCCTCTGGCCTTCATATACATGTACATGCAGCTGTATTCACATATGCTTCTACACCAGAATACTACACTCACACGTATACTCATCCAAATTTTTGCTGGTTTAATTAATTAATTGTGAAGTAGGGTTCTCACTCATGATGCCCCAGAACTCTCAGTATAGTTGAGGATGACAGTGAAGCTCTCATCCTTTTGCTTTCATTTCCTGAGTGCTGGGATTATAGATATAAGTTGCCATGGTTTGCTTGTTTGGTTCTGTGGATCAACTCATGGCTTTGTTTATGCTAGACAAGAACTTTACCAGCTGTACTACATCCCTAATTCATAACCTGTTGTTTTCTTAAAGTGTTTTAAAATTATAAAACTAACTACAGTTTAACATCCATGAGGAATGTATGAATCTAGGGGCACTGGAAACTAGATTCCTGTATATAAACCAAGCACTCTGGATTCATACTTATGATAGTAGAGCACAGGTAGGTGTTGGAGATGAATTAATCAGGATGTAGATTCCAGTCCAGTCAATGAATAGCTTTAATAGTTTGTTTTACCATTTACTAGCTCCCAGACAAGTTGCTTTAGATCTCTGGGCCTTCATTTCCTAATTCCTAAAAATAGATTATTATGCTACCTTACATCAGTTTTTGAGATTAGAGATAACTTTAAAAGGCCCCTAGTAAGTCCATGCATAGTATCTGCTGCCACACTATCATTAGTACCTTTCCTGGATGACGGGTACAGGAATACTTTCATAGATCCTAAGGGGAAGCCGGTGTGCACATGTTTTGTAAATGCACATATGTGAGTCTATGTAGATACACACATGTATGTTCAGAACATACAAATTGGTGATGTGGCTAGAAGATAATCATTGTGTAATGCTGTAATCAGTTATGGTCTCCATAATAACTACAGACAAAGAAAAAGCAACCATTTCCTCTAGCTGCCAAATGAGAGCTGTCTCTATTGTCAGGGAGTAAGGGTTTTCAGGCATGCAGGAATGGTCAGCTAAGAGTTAGACAGTGCTGCCTGAAGACGGTGCAGAAGGGATCGAGGCATTTTATTCTGGGAAACCAGGGTCAATTCCTTGCTTTCACACTAAAACAGGCCTTGTTATTAGATTGATGGTCCTTGAGAAATTAGGACAGTAAACAAACCCTTCCAATGTATTTTATAGCTTTTTAAACAGAGATGAAGTTGTGTAGTGTGACTGCACACACACAGAAGACTGTCTAACAAAGTTGTTGATGTAAATCTTGCATGTGCCATTGCCCATAAGTCAAGCACTTGCCTGCCTTTCCTGAGTTATGTCTACACTTAGAATTTAAGAAGTTAAACAGTATGCATACCAGGCTTGAGAGATAGGAATAAAAATTGATATACTGTGTGGCACTTGATGGAGCACAAGGGAATATCTTCTGAATGCTGAGGGATGTCCTGACATAACCATTTTTAATTCACATACAGTAATTCCCACTCAAAGTTATTAGGGTCAGAGCCCAATATTTCTACCTATTCAAAGTAAAAGAAAATAAATGATGTAAAACGTGTAATGTCTCCTGCCCGATGCTGCATCTATTTCTCCCAACTACCCTGTCCATTAGGAAAATGTAAAACTGCATCCCTCAAGTAGGAAAGTGTAATAGTTCCCAAATCAGAATGAGGGTAGAGTCCATCCTCGGTCAGGTGACAGGCTTGACTTTTGTTCCCTGTGTATTTTAGTGAAAGGAATTTCTCTTAGAATGTCTGCTTGCAGTAGCTGAGATTAGTGTGGTGGGAGGCTTTCAATAGGTTGGCCTGACTGCTGCTGCAAAGGCTGGTGGGGAGCAGGCCAGGCCATTCTGTGCGGGAATTACCTCATGCACACACACACACACACACACACACACACACACACACACACACACACGCACATATTCATATGTATATATCTTCTCTCTATATATTTATTTATGATATAAATTCTTTATATATATATGAATATATATTCTAGGGAAAAAAGGTTTAAAACTGATGTCATTTTTTTTTAAAAAAAACAGTAATTACTTCAGAAAAGTGCCTCAAATGAACAAAAACATTTTTTATATACTATTACCACTATTTTGGTGTTTCTGAAACTGGATTTGGTGCAAGTTGTTTTTAACTGTTGAAGAATCAGATAAATATAGGGGACTATGAGGTTACTACACTTGAGTGGAGCCAGAGGAGGCAATTGGAAACTAGGAACTTCCAAGAGAGGGTGGACCTCCTAGATGACAGTGAAGGTATTTGTTAAATGAAGGATGTCTTCTTTTTCATCCTGAGTTGTCAGCCCTTCCTTTTCCAGACCTGTACTTTACTGTAGACCATAAGCTTCGAACAGTTTATAAGCTGGGGTCTGGGACTTGAAAGAATAGATGAGTGTGGTGGCAGATATCAGAGCACCAGTGCCCAGGAACAAGAAGTATCCTGTTATTTTATGATGATTAATGGTGGCTCGAGAAAAAGGGGGAAATGTATAGTATCCCATTGAATTATTTGTGTTTTCTGTGTGTGTCTGTCATGGGAAGGCAAAGTAGGGTGGAGGTGCCATTTGCTGACCTGAGATTTGTGTATGGCAATAGTACTCCAGTAGCATGGATTGCTGGGTTCTACAGGTTAGCCCTTAGAGGAACAGGTTGCTCAGCTCAGCGCCATAGTGATGGACCCTGCATGGTCCTTACCACTTGAGAAATTCCAGCTCCATGCTGACTAGCTGCAGTGCCAGGGCAGAAACCAGCACTCCCCTGCTCAGCATTCACACCACAGCTGTGTTTCTGAAGAGGTTTTCTGACTTAATTCTGATTGGATTGTTAGATTCACTGGGTTCCAGAGTCTTCACATAGACCCCATTTTAAGATGGGGGATATCCTTGGAACTCCTAAGCCTTAGATGATCTCTTGCAGGAGAGAGGTCAGATCATGGTAGTCTGTAGAGTAGGTAATCTGAACTCTGTAACTCAGACTTGACAGTCATATTGATGACATTGTTCTTTTCCAATGAGATGAATCCCTGACTAGGAACCTTGATTTGTGATGTCTTCTGTATACACAGTATGATGGCAGATGTGTTTGAATAATAGACTTAAAATTAAGCTGTCTTGGGGCTGGTGAGATGGCTTAGTGGGTAAGAGCACTGGCTACTCTTCTGAAGGTCCTGAGTTCAAATCCCAGCAACCACATGGTGGCTCACAACCACCTGTAATGAGATATGACACCCTCTTCTGGTGCATCTGAAAACAGCTACAGTGTACTTAGATATAATAATAAATAAATCTTTTTAAAAATATTAAGCTACCTTTTCTTTTTAGTTTAGGATTAACTTCTTTTCTAAGTGCTTTTATACTTAAAAAGTTAAAGTTTAAATGTACAGTGAAAGATCTTTTTTATTAAGTTAAATCTATTCTCTATTCATGTGATGATCTGTCATTGACTATTAAAAATGACACTTAAGTAGTTTTTAGTGATTTAGGATAATGTTTGTAGTATAATATTACATGGACAGAAACCCAGAATACAGTAATGCAAACACAGCAAGATCATATAAGGTTACATAAAATAGGTTTTAAAAGAGACTAGAACAGAGTACAGTGCTGCCTGGTTAATGTCACTATTCCTCTTTCAGAAAAGGCTGGCTGTCAATCTTTGCATCTTGTGTCTGCCTTCATCATATGCCATCCCTAACTCTTGGGATTGAACAGCCATCTGTGACTGAAGGTTGCTTCCACAGAACTTCCAGTTCAAAACAATGTCTCCAATAGCTAGCAAGGATTTGCAGGTCAATGTTTTCCCAGGGTGTAAAGCCTATCTTTACTGATACCAACACCTGCTTCTGACTAATTCTCCTGACTTTGCCTGGGACAATGGATTAATTCCACACTTGAATACTCTCCTTGGCTCTAGAAGACTATGATGTTCAAACCTAGAGAAGAGGATTCACAAAGTGACTGACCTGCTCTCTATAGAGTGTATTCCCATCTCGGTGGAGGACATGAATACCCAAATGGAGACAAAATAGAATCAGGGCAGAGAAGAAAGATGTGCTTAGGACAGAAGGCAGTCCAGACTGGGACTCAGCATATCTGTACTTGGCCTTTGCCCTGCTCTGCTGCATACCCTTCAGATAATTCTGTTTTCTTGTGTTCAAAGCAAGGGTTCTAAATTCTGAAATTCTGAGAAGCTTTCTGAATTTCTGGGTGAAAGGATAGGTGTGGGGCCATAGAGTAAAAGGAGAGGGTGTGGGCATTCTTGCCAATAAAGCTTGAGAACAAATGCCACGTTGACCGTACAATGCATTGGTCATGTTCAGAGGAGGATGCTGTTGTAAACCATAGAAGAGCTTGGAATTGTGGGATGCCTCCATGGGACATTGCAATGGATTGCAATGTTTGTCACCTAGATGCTGGCTGTGGGGACTTTTAGAAAATTTTATTTAGGAAGAGGACTATAAAGGCCTGCTTTTAGGGGACAGCAAACACATCTTGCAGTTAATGACAAATTCATGGCACTAGGGATCCATAATGGAAAGGGTGACTCAAACTTCATTTTAGTGTTACAAGTAAAATATTACAATTTTGGGGAAAATTCATAGCTTTCCAAGGTATTAATTGCAGGAAATTACAACACATCCCACTGAAGTGTTCCGTCAGCGGCATGCAGAATGTACAGAGCAGCTCTCAGTCTGCTGCTTCCACCCCCAGTTGCGTTTTCATTTGGAAAGAGAGGTTAAATGATTGGAACTTTGCCTAACCTGGGGGTAGGGGGTCAGTCAACCAGTGAAGGGGAAATTTCCCAACATGCTTCCTGGAAGTAGGTTTCCTGTGTAGATAACTTGGATGTGAATCCTTACAGCTCTTTCTTCATTTGTAGCTAGTTATGTTTCATCTTCTGGTACCAATGAATTTTCCAACTACAATTTATTTATTGGGTTGTATGATGAAAATATGAGAGAATTTCATTTCTGATGTGTGGTAGCGCTTAATATGGTTTTTCGATTTCCTCCCATTTTTGTTTGAAGTAAATAGGGTAATTACTCACTAAAATTCTAATATATTTCAGGGCTTTAGGGATGAATCTAAAACAGAACCATATAATGTTCTATTTAAGCAAATCTAAGTTCTTATTAGACAGTTCACCTTAATGCCATTTTTTATAAATAAACTTTGTTGTATTTTTTCAAGGGTTATTTAATTTTGTTGCGGCACTGCATTCTGATATCTGCCTGTGCCAAGGCCTGCGGGATGTGATTGTGGTTCAAACATGAAAACAACTTGTTATTTGAAAATGGATAAACCATCTGGGGAGGATCCAGAATCCCGAATGAGAGGACTCTGATGTACTCCCCCTTCATTCTTCCCTTTCTGCTGAGGCATGTATACAGTTTATCTGTTCTTGCATAAGGCATTTGTGCCCATTGGACAACTGACAGCTACCTAAGTAAATAGGAATGAAGCAGATTCTTGGGAGACTACTGCCATGTTGCTCCCATGGTTTGTTTATGGTCTCCATTAACTGTAGGGCTTTGTCAGCTATCCACTGGCTAGATCTGGTTTTACTTATCAGGCCCAGGCCTGCTTTTCTCCCCCTGCTGCTTTGGGGACAGTTCTTGTGCTACCAGGCTCTTATGATTCCTGAGTTCAGGGCATCTTAAAGATTGGAGCTGGCAGCCCTGCAACTCTTCATTTTCTGGGACTATTAACACCACTGTAGCAGACCCTTGGCATGTTTGCTCTCTCTCCCTGCAGCACAGTCAGGTGAAATGAGCACTTTGCTTTTAAATGTAGTAGTCATTTTAATAAGTATGAACACATATTCATTTCACTCTAGCCTGTCCCTTCACTGCTTTAGGTAAACTGAAGACTCCTAAAGCATGGTTGATGCTCTTTCTTTACAGCCTTATCATCAGGTAAAGGAGTAAGTGGGGTGGTGGCGTGAGAGGCAACACTCTGAAGATTGCTACATCAGTATCTTTCCCCAGAGGAATGCTGTACATCCTGGGGAGTAAGAATACAGGAAGGTATTTGGGCTTCTAAGAAGGCTGTTGCACAGTCCTTGAGTGCTCTGCCTTGAGAGAATGCCTTGTATCCAGGGGATGAGGTATTGAATTTGAACAGGATGGCAATTCTGTGATGTTCTGGGCCTCTCCATCTTAGTGTTACCAGGAATGGCTCCTGTAGCTGGGCTTAAACCTAGAGACACCAGCATCCATCCACGTGGGAAAGATCTGTGCGAGGAAAGCTGAGGAGACACCGCCTCTTTACTTCTGTGGCTAGTGTTTAGGACATTCACATTACAAAAGAAAAGTCTCATTACATTTTGAAAACAAACAATAGGAACCTTTTCTTTTCCCAACTAGCTGTGAACTTATACAAGAAAAACACCGAAAACTAGTCAGGCTCTTATGCATTAAGCAGAGTAGATGAAATGATTTATTGGGTTTTATGCACATTCTGTAAAGGGTTAGCATTGCTAACAGGATGAGTGGCAGCCTCTGGGAGCTGAACAGACCCCGGGGACTAGTCTTTGTTCCTCTGGTCTTGACAGGCATGTGCCTCTGTTAAATGAGGGCTTAATTCCTCTCATATGTGAACAATTTCCAAGCCCAACAAAAGCAGCCAGAGAGGGAGCCGTTCAAAAGAGCTACCACAGGAGGATGCATTCTTGAAGGAAGAGGATGCTAAAGGCTAATTACTCTTTCTGCTTAGCCACAATCTTATTTATAGTTTACATTACTCCAGGTTTATTAACATGGCTCTGCCACATGGTTGTTTTTTCTTTTTAACTACTAGGGTATATTTTTATTTTCTGTGAAATGGCCATTTGCTGATCTCTGCTGTTTGAGGAGACATGTTCCCTTCACTAGTCCTGGTGTATATCATGGAATATTAACTCAATAGAGGGGGAGGGGAGAGGCCAATATACTTGGTATTTCTGCCTCAAGTGGAAGGAATTTAAACTATTTACTAAGCAACACCCCTGGAAACACTATGAACCTTTCTTTTGACAGCACTGTCCTCAGATGTGGAGGGGTCCTTATGGCAACCTTTTCTGTAGGAGTTTTGGGCTTTGAATCTTTCATTTGTCTCAATGCGATCCACATTGTTAAGGGTGCAGATGGGAAGTCACGTGAATATTCCCCTTTGCACTGTCCTTGTCTTAATCAGAATTCCACATTAGGCCATGTTTACCTCATTACAGCTGTATTATGTTCCTCTGATTGAATCTCAGCCAGCTGTACAATGGGCACAAATGGCTACTGCAAGAACAGGTAAAGGCTACATGTGCCTCAGCAGAAAGGAAAGGATGCAAGGAAGTGGCTCTTTCGCTCTTCCGCTTGTTTTTTGACGACCGACCTTTATCCTTGAAGAGTCTTCTTTTCAGAATCAGTACTTTCTAGCAGATACTGCCGACCAGTGTCCATTTATGTGCATGTGCGTGTGCGTGGGGACATAGTCAGTACTTTTCCAGCAGATACTGCCAATCAGTGTCCATTTATGTGCGTGTGCGTGGGGACATAGGGAATTATAAAGATAGGGATAATTATGACGAGTGACTATCTTCTGACTAATCATTGGATTTATATGTTCTTAAAGCAGGAAACACCAGTTCTTTGGGTTGTTGTAAAGGGTTATCTGTGAATGGAGATCTCTTTAAACTCTGAACTTAGGTCTCAAGAATAAAGCACAGCTTTATGATATGAAATAAATTACAGAATATTCACAGTTGATGTGGTTAAAATTTTCTTCCAAATACAGTTAAATCTATATTTAAGATATTTAACATAAAACATCAGGAAATCTTCATATATGGTATTCTGGCACAAACTCAGACACCTCTTGCTCATTTCATAGAGCAGTGTCTGTCGTACATGGTAGAGTTTATATTACAGAATAGAGAAATGGCAACTATTCATTACAGTTGTAGAGATGGACAGCAGATAGACAACTTATTTGATGGATTGTGAAGTGGTCTTTGTGATGCATCATTAGCAGGTGTGAGGAACACAACTTCAGCCTATGACTGTCTCACCTAGAGTACAGGTGACTCTGAAGGAAATGGGGCGATAGCTCTACTATGAGGGTGAAAATATTGACTTTGACTTGGGGAAGAAAAAAAAAGTAGAAGCTGTTTCTTCCCCAGTGCTTATCCTTAGATACCTTGCTTAGTACCCAGAGGCACTGTGGTCTCTGTCATGAAGAATGCTCTACAAGTAAAACACTGCAAACCATTTAGGCTGACTGAGCCACCTTTACTCTAGATCTGGAATTCACAAGATGACAAAATATATCAATGTTCAGAATTAAGTCAAAACTCTTATTAACATGTATCAATGAGGTTAAGCTTGTTCCCCACTTTTATTCAGGAGGGTATCCCAAGGTAACAATCAGTAACCATCTGTATGCCCCACTCCAGTCTTGTTTCTCATTTTTATACACAACAACACTATTGTATCCTCATGTCATCTGTATTACTCACTTTTACAGGAACATCATAAAATTGCCAATTCTAGTTCAGTTCACCTTAAACGTCCCTGGTCTAGCCTATCTGTTTTTCAATCTATTGTTATCAACAGGACTCTGGCTGCACCTCATCAACAAGTTGCTGAAACTGACTTAAACTGCTTCCCCACCTGATGGTCTCTATCTCTTACTTCACTCTGTATATACACTCCAAACCAATCATTTCTCTTTGTTTCTCTTCTGCTTAGACATCCCTAATGGGGCTCTCTACCTTCTAATTTTGAATGACTTAGCAGTTTTTATCCTATGCTTATACTTCTAGTCTTAAGGATGTGATGGTATGTAGTACCCTCTGCCCTCTTAAGTTTCCATGGAAGCTGGGACAGACAGAAAATGCACAAGGTGAGTAACACAGCATGCTAATATAGACAGGCACTGAAGAAGGATTGGGGGAAAGGAATTATAAACAGGATGAGCAAGCACTGATCAAAAAAGATACCTTCACAGAGACTCTAAGGAATTGAGAGAGCTAATCTTGTGGGTTTGGAGGAAGCCATTTTTAGAATGAGGGAAAAGCATATGCAGAAGTCATAAGGGCCACTAAGTCAGCTGTGGGTGAGGAGTATGAGGGACTCAGTGTGGCTGGCAGACAGGAGGAGCTCTGGTGTCTTAGTGAGAGAGGCAGCCATTGAAAAGAAGGATGTGGGTTATTGATCAGGAGGAGGGAGGAGGGAACAGGTTTCTTTTTTTTTTTTTTTTTTTTT
>NW_022196904.1:104549427-104556808 GCF_008632895.1 Mastomys coucha | reverse complement strand
CTGGAGGGGAAACCAGGAAAGGAGATATCATATGACATGTAAATAAAGAAAATATCTAATAAAAAAAAAGAAAAGAAGGATGTGAATGCTGACCGAGGTTTTAAACAAACTTATTCTGGCTTGATTCAGATTTGGAGTGTTGTGAAGGAGTCAAGAGTGAACACAGAGAAACACTGACAAAGTTCTGGCAAAACCTGGTGACTGCTTTGACCAGAGCTATAGAAACAGTGGCAATGACTAGATACACTGTGAGGAGGTGAAAACAGAGAGATGCAGAGAGAATGGGGGTTGAGTCAGAGGTGACCTCACTGAAGGGGGGATTTGGACTTAAGCAAGTGTCAAAATGAAGCTGCCACTGATTTGTGTAGCTCACTGGGAACTGGTGAGAGCAGGTAATAAGGATGGGCAATGGGCAGGAGAATAGAGAATCCGCAACTAAGTATGGATCTGAGAAATTGAAGTAGTGGTAGAACATCAATCATGTAGTTGTTCTGAGCAGGCCAGAAGATCTACAAATCAGAATTCAAAGGAGATATTGGGACTATGAGGGTAAAGTGGTCTGAGCCTGAAGTCATGGCTCTCTTCGTGGCACACTATGTTGCCCGTGTGCAACCTTCTGAACATGCTTGTTCTTTCCCACGTGCAAGCCACCTAGCACGTCGTTTTTCTATTTGGGATACTCATTGCAGTAGTTTGAGTGAGAATGGCCCTCATAGGCTTATATATTTGAATACTTGGTCTCCAGCTGGTAGAAGTGTTGGGAAGGGTTAGTAGGTATAGCTTTGTTGGAGAAGGTGTGTGACTGGGGGGTGAGCTTAGGTTTCAAAAGCCTACATCTCTACCTGGTGGTTGTGTCTCAAAATGTAAGTTCTCAGCTACTGTTTCAGCACTATGCCTGCTGACCTGCTACCATGCTTCCAGCCATGATGGTCATTGACCCACTCTCTAAAATCATAAGCCTCAAATAAACTCTTCTTTAAATTGCTTTAGTCTTGTCTTATCACAGCAACAATATAAAAGGAACTAAGACACTTGACCATGTTCTTGAAGTCCTTTTTACCTCCTAAAGCCCTGGAGATCCATTAAGACCTGGTTCAATGAAGCCTTCACTGATCACCTGTGACTGGTACCTTCCAGCACAGTTCTTTCTCTTCTGACTTTCCACAGCCCCTTGGGATGTTTATACCACTTTTTATGGGCCCCAGACTTTAGCTACTTGTGCATGTCTTATCCTCCTACAAGATAAGTGTCCCTCTGAAGATAAGGCAAATACATTTTTGTAGTCTGAACATGCCTACTTGGTACATTATACATGGTGAACACTTGGTGAATATTGTTGGACAGGTATACTCTTCAGTTTTAGTGGAAGACACACAGAATTACTCAGTTTTCTTCTTTTATGCACATATTAGTTATTGAAGCAAATATTGAAAAGCAGATGCATAAAATGAATTACACTAAAATATTTAGCTCCATGAATGAGAATTTGTTGAATTTTGTAGGCACAAACCTTATCAGGGTGAAGTCTGTTCATTGTGTACATGTATTTGTGGATAAATTGGCTATTAATGTTAATTTGATAAAGGTAGTAGTATGAATGAAAGAGTCTACAGTTAGTGCAATAGAAATAATTGTAGCAATCTGTTTTGGTGGATCCTTAAATGCATTAAAATGCAGCATCTAGGGCATCCCTGAGATGTGAGGTAGCTCTTTGTGGCTTAGAGGGTACCAGGAAAAGTGGAACAATTGGAATTCCCAAGAAAATACACCAAAATTATTCCTCCACAAGTAGATTTTAAAACACCATTATACTGTTTTGTAATCAACTATAAGTAAATCCACAATTATAAATGAATTAAGATAAAAAGAAAAGATAATATGGACTCTGGGAACCAAACTCAGGTGCCCTGGAAGATCAGTGATCACTCAGCTGCTGAGTATGTCTCTAGCCATATTTTCATATCTTTAAGAGACAAAGAGAGTTTTCATCACAAGACTATATCTGGAAAGTATATGTAGAAAGTGTCTTTCAATGTTGGATTATGCTTTTTCTGAGACACTGGTTGACATGTGGTTTAGGTGTTTTTCAGTTAACAATAAAGTTTTGACAGAGATCACATGCTCTGTCATTTGTAATCTTTGCATCATGTTTCTTTCCAATCATGGCCCTACTCATTAAAATTTTCTTTTATGAAAGATAAAATCAAAATATACAAGGTCTGAGATTCTTTTGGCTGGGAGGAACCTGGATGAAGAGTAGCCTGGTTCATTCACTTTCAATATTGTTGGCCTCATATGGGTTTGTGCATGTGTGTGACAGAAGCTGAGGTTCTGCTAAATGACACTCCCTTCCCAGAATGGAAGACTCTGCGCGTTTGCTGCTTGGGTTGGTTCCTTTCTTTGGTTGCTTTGTGTTTGGTTCCTTTTGTTTCCTTTCAGGTCCTCTTCTATCTCCACATCCCACATTTTCCTTCTAGTCTTTCTGCTGGCATTCCATGTCACCTTCTCTGATTCTTTACTCTTTCCTTCATTTTAATATTCTTGTTCTTATTTTCAACACTTACTTTCTTCACTCATTTTATGAAAATCTCAGTTTCTCTCATTTTCCTCTGTTCTATTCTGTTGCATTCCCTTCCATTTCTTCCAGTCTATGCTATTCTATTTTATTCTTCTGTGCTCTGTTCTATACTATTCTGTTCTGTTCTGTTCTGTTCTATTCTTCTGTATTCTATTCTATTCTGTTGTTCTGTATTCTGTTCTGTTCTGTTCTATTCTATTCTATTCTTTTTTGTTTTGTTTTACAATTTCTATTCTCACTGACTTGTCACAACAAAAATGATATTTTTTGAAACACTGACCTTGGTCAAATCAATCATTGTGGACTCAGGCCGAAGCTGATGGAGATGGCTTTTCAATTATGTAAGAAATGTGAAAAAGCACACATAATATTCCCAAAAATATTAAAAGGGGATGAGAATGTAGGTCTCTAAGGCCCTTTAAGAGACAATACATCAAGGCTACATGGCCATCTAGTAAAACCCCAAGCCCAATTCCTCCTGTTTTGAAGAATGCAGGATGTAGCTAGTTGAAGCTGTAAGTAGGAATATCCATGTAAAATTGGGAAATTCTCAGTTATTTTGGTTTAGCATAGTTAATCTCCTTCATAATGAATTTAGAGGTAAATTTACTAACAAGGAATTTGAGTTATAGGTATAATGTAGAAGGCCTAAAAGCTCTAGCACATATAATTATACAGAATATATTTGCATCAGATGAGGTACAGGGAAGAAAAATCTATTAATTTATTGTCTTAGTGCCAGGAGGGGGATGAGGGACAAGATAGTGTATAACCACAGACTGATATAGTAGGCCTCAGCATAGCCCCCGCTAGAGGTTGGCATAGTCAAACAGTGAATCCCAGAAAAACAATACTAATTTTGGCCAGTGAGAGCATGGAGCAAGCTGAAGGTAATGTTTTAAGTGGGTGCCAAGTGTTATGGCACTCAGAGGATCAGGGAGGAAGAGTGAGAATCCTGCATGCATGAGTGCTGCAGGTAGATAACTGACTTTATGACTAGTGTGAGCTTTGTCTGCTGTCCACCCAGCAGCTTTTATGTGGTGGAAATTTTGTTGTGCTGCATGAACCCAACATTTTATTTTCTCTTTGTTCTGCTTTCCTTTTTTCAGAATTTCCCTCATCTTGTGCCTTCTGAAAGAATCTGTATGGAGTAAACATGTGCATGTGTTTTATCATTTAACCCCCACTGTTTTCCTTTCTAAAATGACACATCAGTTTGTAGCCATTGAACTTTCGTAGACAACAATAAAAATAAAATCAATAAAGTATTTTAATTTAGATAAATAGCTATTATTTAAAATCATTCTTATGTGTACCATTATAAAAATATACATTTCCGGGTGGTGGTGGTGCAGGCCTTTAATCCCAGCATTTGGGAGGCAGAGGCAGGTGGATCTCTGAGTTCGAGGCCAGCCTGGTCTACAGAGTGAGTTCCAGGACAGCCAGGGCTATATAGAGAAACCCTGTCTCAATAAAAAAACGAAAACAACAAAAAAATACACATTAATGCTAACATGCATTTTAAAGGTACAGGTTGTGTAGTGTAGGAACCAAACTAGTGCTTCCTATGAACCAGTTGCGTCTTTACAAATTCTGATCCAGGGAAATCATACTGGCTGATTGAAATCTGTGTGTACCAATGGAAACTGACAAATGGCTCAGAGCATTTTCTTTATTGAGATTTGGCTTACCAGCCTGTGATGGGGGAAATATTGAAGAGAACAACAAACTAATTGAATATTAAACTAAGGCTATTTGGCACCACCTGAGGAGCCAGAATCATTAGTGTAGCACCAGGAGTTTGAATACTTCTTGAAGCTTTGGTAAGAACTTGTATTTAATAAAAAAAAAAATTAAGAGAGGCCAGTTCCAAACATTCACTAATTTAAAAATATGTTAAAGTTATTCACAGCTAGAAATAATAATTAGCCCCCTGGGTCCACTCTGCTACTTTTGTAGACTCCAGGAAAAGGACAATTTAGAAATCCAAATAAAGCCTAGCCTAACAAAATGAAACATTTTACATTTAATTTTATCATCAGTTCAAGATTTTTCTGAACAATACCTCGTCAGTATCTTGCCATAGTCTGTGCACCAACCTACTTTAATATAAGGATTATTCTTATGACATTGATTTCTAAAAAGTAGCCACACCATCATTTTTGTTGTTGTTGTTTTGTTTTTTCGAGACAGGGTTTCTCTGTGTAGCCCTGACTGTCCTGGAACTCACTCTGTAGACTAGGCTGGCATCGAACTCAGAAATCTGCCTGCCTCTGCATCCCAAGTGCTGGGATTAAAGGCGTGCACCACCACCGCCTGGCACCATCATCTTCTATTCCGGTTAAGCAATTTACCACACTTCCTGTAATGGCTCAAACTGGTGTTTAAGGAAAATGATTGTGATGGAAATTAGGCAAGTAGTATCCGAATTACCCCCTAAGAAAGCTCAGTGCCCCACCAGCACAGGAGGACAGTGACAGGCCCAAGCCCATGAGATATGCTGACCCTCCTCAGTTCTGTCAAGCTGCACAGCCCTGACCCTGCCCTTCCCTGGGAGCTTCCATGGGAAAAGTAGGATATAAATCTGAAGTTCAGGCATATTGTTGTCCAAACAACAGACAGCTGATAAGTCCAGTGCTTTCTGCTTATTGGGGGACATTTTGTTAAGTCCAGTGGCAGTTCCCCTTTCCTTCTGTCTGTACTCCTCTACCCAGCTTTCAGATGTGGTTCTTTATTAAGTAAGTACCCATTCCCCACATTATGTTTTACCTTTCTGCTTTTAGAGAGAACTCACCCTGCTGCAGCCTGACCATATCCACTAGCATTTATGAAAGGCAGTTTTGTTAGGTCTGGCCAGTGCAGTTGAGCCATGCACTCCCTCGTAAGGTAAGGTAATTCTTTTGCATAGTCTTCACCCTTACTCTGTGAGAACCACCCCCCCCCAAAAAAAAAAAAAAAAACCTCTGTGCAGAACAGACTTAATCCACTTCTCAGTACCTGTTCCCTGACCCGGCCACTTGTGCATGTTTGGTTATGAAGTTTCACCCAGCCTAGTGTTCTGTTGCATTAACTAGGGTTTTATAGGTAGAAATAGACTTATCAAAAGTCTGATTGTTCTGTATGCCAATAAAAGTCAGTAGAAAGGAGACTATTTAATAGTAACTAAATATGTTACAAACTTTATTACATTTTAAATTTAACCTAAAATTCCACTTGGTCAAAAATTTAAAAGATTCCACAGTTGTGTGTATAGTTACTTGGTTACTAAAATCCATGGGTTTATAGTTTAGAGTCTTATATTACTCAGAGTGCTGTATAACAGTCTTTTGTGCTCATTTTTTTCTATTAGTTCACAAGTTCACATCACCTAATATTTTTTCTATTGAATTAGCTTTTGATCCTGTGAGGGCAAATCAAAAAATTCCAAACAGGAAACATGTCTTTTCCTTAGTGAGCAGCAATCCCTTCACATACAGTTTTGGAGACCTGAAGGAAAATGTTGAGAAATCAAATGGATGGCTATGACAAGAAACATGAGCACTTCTAATCACCCCAATGTTGTCAACATTTAAGGAAGTTACTCTTTCTCAGCTGAGGTGATTTTCATTCTCTGAACCATAGTAGGGGCTAACTCAGGTACCAGTCACTGCTGACCTCCAATGATTCCAGACGAGGAACTTCTGTCAGAATTCTGGCCAGTGTCAGCAGCACTGATAGTGTGTTTGATGAGGGTATTCTCTGAATGGAGTGTTTTTATTTCTCTGATGTTATTTATAGATCTGACTTTGGCATCAAGTCCTCTGGGGACTGTGGACATTATCTTTCTTCTGTAAATGACACATTTATTTCATATTCTGCTCATTTCTAAAATGCACAGTATAAGATGTTTGTAGCCAGATAGTGTAAGGTATATTTTCCCCTCCCAAAGACCAGGGTGAAACCAAGGGGAAACTCTGGGTTCCAACACACTAGTAACTCTGATTTTAAGTTTAGATATTTAGAGGGAGCTATTCCAGAATATCCAGAATATTTCATTCCTTCCCTTCTTTATCATTCCGATTCCCTCCACCTCCCTCCCTATTTTCTCATTTTCTTGCAATAGGAGCAGAAGGGTGGTGGAAGAGGAGTTTGGATAGATATAAGTAAGAGATTATTCTCGCTGGGCAGTGGTGGCACACACCTTTAATCCCAGCATTTGGGATGCAGAGGCAGGCAGATTTCAGAGTTCGAGGCCAGCCTGGTCTACAGAGTGAGTTCCAGGACAGTCAGGGCTACACAAAGAAACCCTGTCTTGAAAAACCAGAGAGGGAGAGAGAGAGAGAGGGAGAGAGAGAGAGAGAGAGAGACAGAGAGAGAGAGATATTCTCATTACTGAGAATAGTTATACATATTATTTTATATATTTATTGTATAACATAAATATATAATATATATGTGTGTACATATATATAGTAGTCATAAGTTGTTTTTAGTTACATGTTGGAACATGTTTCCCTAATTGCTTGCCTAAATGAGTTTTAGAAAAAACCCAACTTTTACTTAAAATTAACTTTGACTACTTTTTGGGTATTGCACTGAGACAAAAGAAGAATGATGCATTCCTTAGGACAACATTGGGATATGCTGAGCACTATGCTGTATCTGTTCACTCATTGTCACCACAAGGCAGATTGATGAGTCTCAATGATGATCTGAGTAAAACTTGAGCCAAATATGGTTTGACATGAGATTGGTAATGTAAACCAGAATATAGGAGGAGGAGGAGGAGGAGGAGAAGGAGGAGGAGGAGGAGGAGGAGGAGGA
>NW_022196904.1:104542186-104547169 GCF_008632895.1 Mastomys coucha | reverse complement strand
GGAAGGGGAAGGGGAAGGGGAAATAGAAGGAGAAGGAGAAGGAGAAAAGGAGAAGGAGAAGAAGGAGAAAGCTTGTATCTAATTGTTCTCACCTCTGCCAGCAAATCCCTCTATCCCCATGCCGAAGAGTTACTTCACCAATATTAGAGCCAACTTCTCTGTATTTCTAGCGTAGACTGAAGATCAGCAGTTTCTACAGGCCTCAGTGCCAAATCGTGGCTGCTGGGACATCCATCCTCAGGGACAGAGTAGTGCTGTTCGTTTTGGCTTCTCTAGTAGTGCAGACATTTGGGGACTATCTGGAATGCATTTTGTAAACCAATATAGTAAATCCTATGTGTATTCAATCTATCAGTTCTGTTCCTTTGGTGAATGCTAACTAATACAGTTGATAAACTGTGATAAGATCTGTTTCTTAATAAGGATGTAGTGACATTCACAAGTACAGATGTGGAAGAATGAAGCTGAAGAGGTCTCTTCAGTGAACCTCATATGACAAACTATAACCAGTTCTCTGAGAAGTTAAAGAAGAGAAAAATATGTTATTTGCAATCCAGAGGGACCATTTTGATGACATTGTGAAGAATAGTATCAAAGCAGAGTCAGAGTGTATTTAATGTCCAATTGAAACAATCCTAAAGGGAAGAAATATAGGATCCAGGTTACAGTGGGTCTCGATATGGAAATGGATTTGAGGATTCTGAGTGCACAAATCTAGGGTGAGCAAATGGCTGGGTTTAAGATGTTAAAAGTAGTCCTCACATTTCTGCATGGGTCTACAGGATGCCAACGAAGATGTATATTTGTCTGACTCTATAAATGTTTACCAGGTACCTAATGTGTGCTAATAAGAATTTTAAGTATTGACAGTATCATAGTAAACAAAACTTGACAAACCATGGGGTTACAGAAGCTAAACAGTCAAGTTGACTTAAAACTAGCCAGCATAGAATTCTTTAATCAAAACTTTAAGCCACTGAAGAAAGAGATGAAATGTACTAGGAGACAGAAAAGCAGCCTATATTCATGGATTGTATACTTTATATTGAGAAAAAGATTATTGTTGCATTCTATTCACAAATTAGATCTCTATTAAAAGTTCTGTGACATTCTTTATAAGAATTAAAAACCATCCTAAAATCCATAGGGATGCACAGAAGACTCAAACTAGCCAAAACACTCCTTAATGTATCACATTTGATTTCAAATTACAATGTACAACCAGAGAACAGAAACAACACACTGCCAACATAAAAACAGACACATGGATCAACAGAGACTAGAAGACCAACAAATAAACCTACATAACTACAGATAATCAGGTTTGGCAATGATGGCAGAAATATACATTGAAGAAATTATAGTCTCTTCAATAATTGGCATTGCAAAGTTAGATGTTCCTATATAAATGACTGAAAGAGCATTCCTAACTATTTCCCTTCACAAAACTCATTTAAAAATGTATAAAAGATATGAAGGCAAGATCCAAAAAATTGAAATTCTAGGGGAAAATATCAAAATGCAGGCACAGACAACTATCTTCTGAATAACTAATGGAATAATAGTGAAAAAAAGGGGGGGATTGCCTCAAATTAAAAACCTTATGTTCCACGGAGGAAGCAACAGCCAATGGGAAGAGATACCATGCAAGATGGAGGAAGGTTATTGTTATCCATAAGTCTGACCACAGATAAATATAAATGATTTATATATATATATATCATGAAAGTCTTCATCATCTTTAGTCATCAAGGACATATAAATCAAAACTGTTCTACGACTCTTTATCACCCTAGTAGGAATGGTTATCATAAAGAAAAGAAACAATAAATACTGATAAGGACCCAGGGAAAAAGGAAACCTTATCCATTAGATAGTGGGAATGTAATCTAGTCCAGTCACTATGGAATTCCATCCCTCAAAAACAGAAACCAGCAACAAAAACAAAGCAAAATTAACAACAAAAATTAGAACTATGGTGAGATTCAATGATACACTCTTTTAGCACATATGTCTGGGGAACTGGAAGACACTCAGGCCTCCAGTAGTACTAATCAATCATAGGGGCCAAGTTACAGGCAGATGAACACATTAAAAATGTGAAACATGTACATGGTAGTTTTATTTAATCAAAAAACAGGAGTAAAATTAAACTAAATCATTTGCAAGAAAATGGGTGGAAATGGGGATTAACAAAAGCCAAATGTAAATGATTACTCATGCCTGTAAGCCTAGCACTTAAGAGATGAGGCAGGAGGATTGATGTGACTAAAAGACCAGCTTGAACTACAGAGTGAGGTCCTATCTAAACAAAACAGAACAAAACAAACAAAAGCAACAACAAGAAGACAAATAGAATGTTTTCTCATGTGCAGAAACTAGATTCAAAAACCAAAAAGTATACAAGCAAAAGAACCACAAGATATATGTGAAAGTAAAAAGGACATGCAGTAGTCAGCTTTGTCTAGAGTAATCTGAGAAAAAAGCCTCTAAAGGAATTGTCTAGATTGTTTGCTTGTGGTATGTCTGTCAGGGGTTATCTTAACTGTTAACTGATGCAGGAAGGGACAACCCACTCTGGGCAGCACCAGCCCTAGGTTCTAAATATCTAAGTAAGTTAGCTGAAACTGGACTAGTGAGTGAGTCAGAGCATGAGCCCAAAAACTATGGTCCTCCATGGTTCCTGCTTCAGCTTTCTATTGGAGTTCCTGCTCTGATTTTCTCAGTGGTTGGCTGTAGCCCATAAGCTGAAACAAACCTATTTTTCCACTATGTTGTTGCCACAGCAACAGAAAAGGAAGCTTGAACAGAGAGTTTTGGAGAAAGGGAAGGTACTATCAGTGGGGGTGATGGAGAAATGGTAATAGGTTGACTATGATCAACATATATTATATGCATGTGTAAATGTGTCCTTAAAAGAGTCCATTGTTCTGTATTGTTACTATATACTAGTGAAGAAAAGAAAACAGAAATCATCTGCTTAGAGCCACTTACTTAGCTTTTAAGGGAATAGTGACTAGAGACAGAGTGATACCCTCAGGCCACATAGTTTGATCATGATAATGATGGGTCTGGAATTTGAGCCTTTGGATTTATTTTCTTTCTGTTCCTTTGAGAAACAGAAAGGACACTGGATTAGAAGACTTAACAAAGAATGTTCTATAAAGTTGGTCTTACACAGGATGTGGGAATGGGTTACTAATGGAGAAGGGATGGGAATATGAGTGTGAACATTGAGGCAAGGAAGAAAGGTCATGAAGCATATGAAAACTGCCTTTCTGTCTGGGGTTCGAATAGCTCTTACTAGGGACCAGGGAGAGACACTTAGCAACTTCGTCAAAGTAAAGGCTGTACTTAAGAGAGAGGAAGCAACAGGAATTGCTGTGGAATTGGAAGGTGGATAAACAAGACAGGCTGTATGCATAATGGCTGATATTTATTCACTGGTCTCTGTGCTTATACCATAATAAATGTTCATATGTTTTATGTTACTTGATTAGCACAGTAATTCTTTGTTGACCATTGAGAAAACAGAGGTGTAAGAAGTAAGGAACTCAACTGGGCCAGGTATCACACTAGGAGGCCTTGTCAGCATTCTGACTAGCTATAGCAGACACATAGTACTTCCTGTAGTTTGGGTACTTCCCTAAGGCTCTAGATACCTGAACTCATTGATTCCTTCAGGATAAACCTACAGGGTAGGAGATATAATCTCACTCATAGGTGAGAAAAATGCGATAGAATAAACCCAAGTAATCTGTCCAAGGTCACACACACCCTCGCTCTGTGGCAGAGCTGACAGTCAAGACTGGAGTCTGTGACTGTAGCTGTTGTATCTACTGCCTCTCTCTTCAACCTCAGTGTTTCAAGGGTTATAACAACTATATTCTCACTATTTTCTTGCACAGCAGCTTTGGTTGAGAGACCTGTAGATTCCTTTGTCAAAGAGGAAATTGGAACTAAGCTCAAAACAAATTCATTTGCAAAGCATTTTGTTTCATGGGTTTATAGTGGGATATAAAGTGAATAAATAATTGGTTTTATGTATTTGTTTCTTGTGATATTTAGCTTTGGTCAAGCAAAGAGTGTAATTCAAGAACCATCTATAGACCAAAAAAAGGAGGGAGCAATATAGTCTCAAAGTGGGAAATTTACCAGGTTCACAACTTGTAAAGGAGGAATGTATGAGTAAGACGTCAAGTATGCACAACCCAAACTGTCCCATACAAATATTTGAGCACTCCCTGGAGGACTGGTTGCCCCAGGAATGCCTGGCTATAAATTCAAGGTGTAACTCATTTTCAAGGTAGACAAAAGTCTGTATATTATTTTGTGACTGTCCATAAGAAGGCTAAATAGAGACAGGAAAATGTGATGTGAAATTCACTAAAATTCTATTGTTTTTATCTTAAAAAAAAAAAAACCACCTTACATACTTTTCATGGACTTACATTAGGTGGCTTTAAAGTAATCAAGCCATGGTTGAATGTTTCAGAAGGCTGTTATACTTGATTTATTCCAGAGCTGGGGAGGAGAAAAGGTCAGGTGTAGGTCTGTGAAGTTGTCACAGATACAACACAGAAGCATTAGAATGAGGAAAGGGGCATCGGCAGCCTGCTGGCCTCTACACTGGAGACGAGGGGCTACTTCTTTCTGTATGAGCGTAAAGGGTGCTCAACGGAGATGTGTGGCTCAATTCACAACTGACAGAATGACAGGCCTTTAATAACCTATGTATGTCTCTGCCAGTGCACGTGTGCTTGTGTATGTGTACAAATTAATCTATCTATGCGATGTTTGCAATATTCCCTTTCTATCTCCTTTATATTGTCAGTGGTGCATTTAATTTCAACTGTTTTCATGTGCTTGTAAGACATACTTAGAATCCTGATCATAACATACTTCTTCAACTCTATTAAGGTTTATAGTTCTGCCACTGGATGATTTTTAGCTCTTTGCATGGTTTTGTTATGGCTCAGATTT
>NW_022196904.1:104510671-104542176 GCF_008632895.1 Mastomys coucha | reverse complement strand
CCAGACAGGTCTCAGCTGTCCAGTGGTCAGCCTCTGGTAAAGGTGAGACTGTGGAGAGGAGAGGTACCTTAGCAAACTTAAAACTAACCCAGAAGCTTCCTGAGGGGAGGAACCAAAATGCAGAGATAAACAAGCTCACTGTGTATGTGATAGAAGGTACAGTTGCCACATACAAGGGAATGCTTCTACTGATAAAATCTTTGCCAGGAAGCAAAGGTGACAGGGTTATTGTCAGAAGATGCAAAGTTAGTTCAGAAAGACTGAACAGAGTTACAAGGCGATGGGTTGAAATGGAATGTCCAGACAGAAGTTACAGGCAGTTACTCAGTGTCTGCAGGAGTGAGAGGAAGAGCTGGTGTGACAGACTTAGCTATTCCTTAATCACACTCGTTAGCCTCTGTTGTCAGCTCCAAAAGGCAACTTTTCATTGTGATTTATACCCAGAATGCTAGTCACTGAAACCCAGAACTTCTCAAAATCAGTTGCCTACAGAACCCAGTATGTATCACCTTGTTTGTTTCTGTAAAAGATGCAAAGAACACCTTGCTTGTACCATCAGAGAAAGGTTTCCACCCCCATTTGTGTGTTATGAAAAGAGGCACTATTTACTATAAGATCCAAAAGTATTAATTAGCGGCCTTTGGTTTAAATAAAATTGATTGTTAAGGCAGAAAATAGAGGATAATATGAGTCCTATTCTGCTGTAGCCTCCCAATAAAAGATGCAGTGACCCAACTCATTAGCCCTTTGATTTAATATATTGACACTTGGGTTCGAATAATTCCGTTTAGTGGCTTTTGCTTCCCAGGGATCAATTTAATTAGTTATAAAATGTGACTTCTTGTCAGGAGCTAGAAGAAATGCTGACGTTAAATAAAGTCATACGCAATTTAAACAATAAAGCTATCGATGCCTGGTTAAAAGTTAATGATGCAAGAAAAATGGCTTAATAGAGACAACCTCAGCATTGCAAGTGATGCTAGGAAAATTAAGCTAAGTGGATGAATGAGGAATGGTGATGTTGTTGAATTGTTAAAACAAATTCAGAGCTGCTCCGATGGCTCCACAAGGTTGTAAGTGGTTATCTTCCAGCTGGGGAGACAGGACTAATTGTAGGTTCCTTGTCACTAGGACTTGAGCATCAGGTCAGTGCAGTGCTTTGGTCCAGGTTTGGGGTCTGTAAGCTTGCAAACCCTCATACTTCATGAGTGGCTCCAGAAGTGCTGGTCATGGCCATGCCTAGACTTCAGTGAAGTCTTCTCTCATGCTCTTGTGGTTGGGCCTCTCTGCAGAGTGCTACAAGAACTCCTAGCCCTGGCCCTTCCTGAGAAATATTAGAGCTGAACTCTACGACTGGACTGTGGCCTGATATGCTTCCTCCCCATGGAGAGGTATCCCCTCCTTCTACAGGGAGTCTGATGACCACATAGCTCTTCCAATTGAGAGATGTACATTTCTCTCATCAGGATTATTTAATGCCACCAACTTCTCTGATATTCTGGCTTTAACCCTGGCTTGAATGATTTTTCTGTGAGTGTCTCTAGCCATAGCAGACTTAAATTAAGTAGTAAGTGAACTGACCCAGTGTTAAGCAACTAGATGGTTTTGGAAATGCTTTCCGACTTCCTTAATGCAGTCATAGATTCAAACTTAACTGCTTAGTCCATGAAATCAACTGCTTTTGGAGAAGTCAAAACAACCAGTAGGCTGACTAAAAATATACCCTGTGTCCTCTGGTGTGTATACACACACCCACAATCAACTGTCTTTTGACTTTCCTGCTACCTTAACACTGGTTAGCTAAACAAAAGATAACCACCTCTTATTGTCAGATAAAATTTATATCTCATTCCCTCAACTGTTGCATTTCCAAGCCATTTGCTCACTATGTAAAAACAAAGCACATATTGAACTTGAAGAGTTTTCAAATACTTCCTCTAGTCACAGGATTGACATATGTATGCTGTGCTCAACCCTTAGAAATAGCTGAAGAAGCCTGTAGTTTGCCCCTAGTTTATTGTCAGGCACCTTCAGTGGTTGCTGGGTGGGATACAAGAACAAGGAGTTGCGCTCCGGAAAGGAAGATGAAGTGGGATTGATGGCCTTCCTTCTGCTCTCTAACATCTTCCTACACACCTTGCCATGGAGCAAGACTACTTCATTGCTTTCCTGGAGTGTACTAGGAGGGTTCAAGATTGAAGATCCTGGGTAGAAGCTTACTCTTTTGGAAATTTGTTTATTCTTTCTGCTGATTCAGCTGTCAAGGAAATTACTGTAGCATCGACAGTGGACCATCAATGTGCAAGTGTATCCATCTAGGAAAATCTGAATAACATACCTTGTCTATTTATATAAAATGACTATGCTTGAAAATTGCAATAAAGCACAAAAGCTTTGAATTTCCAGCAAAATAAGCACATTAAGATGTGTTGGGGCTAAAATGATCTGGAGGTTCATTTGTCATTCCATCCTATAATATATGTAAATACACTGGCAGGAAGGATGCCTCATAGTTGATGTGGAGACGAGACTCCTGAGAAGCTGACAAACTTAACAAAAATGTCCCAGAAGCTTCCCTAGGAAAGGGGCAGAAATGCAGAGGTAAACAAGCCCTCTTGCTTGTGTGGTGGAGCGTTCACAATAGCCACATGCAAGGGAACACAAGGGACGTTGCTGTGTATAAAATTTGTGCCAATACTAAGCTCACCACTGGAGTAAAGGTTATCTTTTTATTTGCTTTTCCTTTTGAATGTTGGGGGAAGGGCAATTAGCTGAGGACAAGAGGGAAATTGTTGGGAACTGCTGTAAGATAAACTATTTTGTCTTTGTGTTGACATTATATTGGCTACAGCCTACACAGAGGGGATTGCCTTGAAAGGAAAAAAGTCAGGAAAGAGAGGCATTAATATTTTTTAGCGTGTGTGGGTGCACTAGCAGCAGAGGGGCCCATGTTTTCTTACGGCTCAGATGGCAAAGCTAAGCATTCAGCCTACGGCAGGAAAAAAGTGCCTTTTTTGTTTTCTGACTGCAGAGTCCAGGCATTCCCAGGGGAACACAATGAATGGCCCATTTTGTCCAACACGGTTTCATAGACATAGATCTCTTGTTTTTTCATCATTATTCTTGCCCGTCATTGGGTGTGCACATGACATTTGAGCGTGTTTTAAAGTCTTAACACACTCATGTGCCTGCAATAAAGTTACTCATAACAATCCCGCTTTCTCCAGACAACAGAGCAGGGTCTGTTGTTTTCATAAGTCATGGCAGCTGGGAGGCAATTGCATAGACAACAGCTTAATCTAGCTGCAAAATGCAGGAAGAGGACGGCACACACAAAATTTCCTCCCATATTATTCCAACGTGGAAGAATAAAAAAAAAAAAACCAGCCATGGGTGGTCTAGCTCAGTAATTGATTGGCAGAACATACTTTAGATTTTTGTAGAATGGTAAATGTAAGGCATTACTTTTCCTGCATTTGCTAATTGGCTAGCAAGCAGGATCAGACAGTGATACTCAGGTCGGTCTCAGTGGTCATGTGCTACTTATGAGTTGTTAAGAAGCAGTGTGTTTGTGTGAAAAGGCACTGAACAAGGCATTTTTAACTCCATAGCCAGTCCTCTTTGAAAGGATTGTTGAAGGCTCACTGGAGGCTCACAGCAATTCAGTTTCATCAGGCTGTGCTTGTAGTGTGCAGTCAGTAGTAGGGTTGAACTCTCACAGTGAATAACACAGGTTGGGGAAGACAAGAGCAGCTGAAAAATCGAAACCTGACTTAGAACTGCTGTTCAGTGCAGTGTGCAGGCTGTACCCTCAGGATGCTGGATGTTAGTCACATGCATTTCACCTGGAAGAGAGGACAGAAGACCTGTGTGCAGAGTGGAGAGGGGAGCTTTCCCTTTCTCTCCCACTGGAACTGAGAGAGAAGGGATTGCACAGAATCCTGGGAAGAAGATGACTTAGGAAGCAAAATTTGCGCTGCTGTGCTTAACCATATCAAACTCTGTTGGCTTTTTCCTTTCGAGGAAATATGCTGTGACAGAAGTTCTTGTAGGCTCTTTAGAGATACCCAGGTGACATAAAGCATTCAGTCTCTAAGACATGATGGTTTTGCTGTAGTCTCACTGGAAAGGATGAAGCTGTCCAGGCTGGGACCATCTCAGCCCTCCCTAGGGTCTCGTGTCTGAGGTGGGATAATCTAGTGCATTTCCAACCTTAGTAGGGAAATATTAACCCTCCTGAGGGCACTTCCACAGGAGGCCTGATGGAGAAAGCCAAACCACAGGCAGCTGGGGCATGAGCTAGGCCTCACTGTTTCCTCTTTTATGTGCCAAGCATGGAGCATGGAGACACCTTAAAGATTCAATTTTCAGAGCATCTATTTAGCCTTTTCTTAAATTATGTTTTCCTTGCTCAGTTATTATACTTTACTTAACACACTCTTCACTTACCCTTGGCAGACGGCAACACTGGAGGGCCCTGAGCCAAGCTCTTGTGTGTCAAAAGCCAGGACAGAAGTCCATCCTCTGCTGACCTCGCATGTTGCCACACTCCAAACCCAGGCCACAGGCCTTTATGCTAGTGCTTACTGTCTAACTTTGATTAGTGGTTTATAGTTATCATTTGTGGTTCGAGCTACCAAGCACCAATCCAGTTTCTTTATGTGAAATTTCTTTAATTTTAATAAATATGCAACAGCATGAGTTTTAACTTTTACCACCTGGTAGAGGTGAAAGGTGACTCACTCGCTGTGATAGCCAGGGGTCGAGCTTATTTCTCATTGGCTACCAAAGCTGTGTTTACTCTGCTATATGAATTTGCACCCAGAGAGATGAAAGGGGTGGGTTGGAATAGCAGTTTGTAATTGGTAGGAAATAGGACCTACATGGGAAGCTAGAAATGCAAAAAACACTTTTTACTTCTTATTCTCCTTCCTTATCTTACTCAGGTTGGAATGTTAGGTAGGCCCATTAAGAAAGGGAACTAGGCTGTAAGCAGCCCTATAAGACAACTGCTTATCATAATGATGGTGAGACATAGGACTCACAAATAAAGACTGATGAATTCAGGAGCAATCCAAGGATGAGGACATATGTTCATAACATAGAAGAGAAACATAAAATGTGTGTGTAGATTGCACACACACACACA
The DNA here is from genome assembly GCF_008632895.1 of Mastomys coucha. Classification (NCBI taxonomy): domain Eukaryota; kingdom Metazoa; phylum Chordata; class Mammalia; order Rodentia; family Muridae; genus Mastomys; species Mastomys coucha. The sequence continues at coordinate 104,537,027 of NW_022196904.1, read as the reverse complement.
CACACACACAAACACACATGCACATACACACATATATTTCATTTTTAATATAAATTCACACATATAAAACACTGTTTGCTGTGCTCCTATAATTCTTTAGGCACTTTCTCACTTTCTGAAATATTCATTATTTTCCTTTTCCCAAAAGACATTTATATTTATGTATATATGTACATATATGTATATAAATATATTATATACACATATAAACATATTGGTTTATGTAATGATTTTTAGGACTTTTACTATTTTACAAAAAGAGCTCCAAGTATGCATTGGAGCAAGACAAGAATAAATTCAGATGCTAGATTAGAATTCAAAATAGTAACATAATTTCATGATATTGCTTATCAAAACTATAGTAATATATGGATATAGTTGTTAGTACATATGTGTATACATAATACGTATGTAAGACTATTTCTCAGTTCTGTGAATGAAATGTTTGAGTAATGCTACAAATAAAGCAATGCTTCTCAAGCTTCCTAATGCTGTGACATTTAATACAGTTCCTCATGTTGTGGTGACCTCCAACCATACAATTATTTTTTTTTGCTACTTCATAACTGTAATTTTGCTACTGTTATGAATTGTAATATAAATATCTGTGTTTTCCAATGCTCTTAGATGCCTATGAAATGGTCATTAGGTTCACAGGTTAAGAACCTCTGGAATAAAGTATCCCCTAGTGGTTGTTTATACACCACAGCCACAAGATATTCTCAAATACTTTCTCCTGTTCCTTTTTGGGAAAAAGAAGATAATGAATATTTCAGAAAGCAAGGAAGTACCTAAAGAATTATAGGAATACAGCAAACCGTGTTTTATATGTGAATGTATATTAACAATGAAAAAAAAAAAACAGGTAGAGATAATACTCTCCCTGTAGTAGAATGTAGTAGAATGCCAATTATAAAATGTGCAAGAGCTTAGGAAAGCTGCTCAGCAGCCAACCTAGCTAGTCATGGTGAATTTAGAAGAGGAACATAAAGATGCCGAAGCTGCTGAAGGGAGTTGGCCATGGAAGGGTGTCTACCTAGTATGAAAGCATTGACACATACAACATGCCGAGAAGCCAAAGGGAAAGCTCATCAGGGTGATGGAGCGGCCTGGCCAACACTACACTGCTCAGGTGACACTAAAAGTTAGGGACGAGCTAGAGTCCCCCAGTGACTAATGGGATGTGGTGAGTGCAACAGAGCAACCTCTATTTTTAGATGCCTGCCAAAACATACAATCCAAATTTAACCATAAAGAATATCCCAGTGAAAAAGCAAAGCAACTTAGGGACAGTCTACAAATTAGCCGGCTTTGAGTTCTCTAAGTTGCTATGGTAGTAAGGTCAAGAAGAATCTGGGTCACTTCCATTTCACAGGCGGTGGAGACATAACACAAGTTGGGAGTGATGCTTCAGGACTGTTACTGTCAGAGGATGAGCATCAGAGTTGTTTGCTTTTAAATCTTACCTTTGTCAATCTAATGACTGTATGTCCTTTACACACTTCTGGGGGTGACTGAGTGCATCCCACTGTTTTGTGGGTTGGTGGAGATAAAGAGTGAAGGTTGTGTGCGTCTCCTGGAGAGCCTATGGATATCAGGAATTAATGTCTCACTTACTGAGCTTTATTCTTCCTAGACATTTCTGTGACTGTGGAACCATGGTGAAACATTGTTTAAAACCCCCATCTACAGATGGGTGGTAGCGATACTAACGTGGCATTCTACACAGTATGCAGTGCTTCATGACAGTTCATTGTCTTACAGTCTCCCCATGTATTTGATAATTTTACCTTGATTCCTCAAGGTAAGCAGAAATATCATGTTCTCATTTATTTCTAAGGAAGTCAAGATCTTCTGGTTCAAATCTAAGATGGTAAGAACATGCATAGGTGTAGCATAGATTTTGCAGATGGGAACATTGGTTTCTTTCCAGCCATTGCTCCTTGATCTTTCTAGGAGCCACATGTTCCCCCACCCCCAGATAAGCAAAAATACCTTGTGAAATCCTTTAACATTATAGAAATTTTACTTTTGATTAATATGGCAACAGAATTATTATCTTTGAAGATAAGTGCTTTTCAATATTTCAGAGTATTTTTATCTTCCAAGACATATGCTTTTCAATATTTGTAAGTTTTCTAAAGGCAGTGGGAGGTGAGAGCACAGGGTCAGTGACCCTGAACACACAGATGTAACCATGGAAGAACATCGTTCCTGGTATGTGCCATGGTACCCTTACATGCTGTGATAGGTGCAGTGCACATCCTCTCTGTGGAGTCTCCAAGGTCTTAGCGCCCTCTGTTTTCCCCTTCTTTCTCCTTTCCTCCTAACCTTACCCCTACACTATGGCCCAGGGCTCCAGCCTTGAAGCATATGTACACACAAGGCACACTAAGTTAAGCGTATGATTCCAGAGCCTGAATTCAAATCCTGAGCCCTCTACCTGTGAGCTGCCTGACCTTGAGAGGAACTACTGAGGAACATCTGTAAAGTAAGAGAAATGGCAGTACCTACCTCATCTACATGTTTTGAAAATTACATGTGTTAGTTCATATGAAGCCCATAGAAAAGCACCTGACATGTTGCAGATGCTGGATTGGTGTGGCTTTCATTAGTATTATTACATTATCGTTATTATCATCACCCATGTAATTACCACAGTGGCTTAAAGCAGGGTAATGACACCATAATATCATTATAATGTCATAAGATTCCGATTAGCATCTGTCATTACGTCTTCAGTCTGCCCCTCTTACTTTTGTGTCTGATAAAGTAATTTAGAATCTCTACTGCTAACCCTCTATAGACAGTTCAGTGAAAACATTGGTCTTTGTCTTGTGGAACCCTCCTCTAAATGCCTTTATAGGAAATCTTTAAAGGGTGGTGGGGTACATGCATTGTGATCATTTGGGATCTGATCTGCTGCTCTTTAAAACATGCTTCTGTGATTCTCAAGTCACATACAGCTGCTACCCACTGTAGAACACACACAAACACACTCAGACATACACACATATATACATGCATACACATACACAAAAATAGTAGCTACATACAATATGTACATACACCCACAAACACAGATCTAGATACACACACACATATTTACACACACACACACATATTTACACACACACACATACACATACACACACACATACACACACACATACACACACACACACATACACACACACACACAATTTATTTCACAAATCGTTTTTCCCAGCTTGTGACTTGTGTTTTCAGTTGTGTATTTTCAAGTTTCATTAAATCGTGTTTGATTGAATGAAGTTTTATTTATGTCAATTTCAAAGTTCTTAATTTGGTTGATTTTTTTTTCCTTTTAGTTTCATTACGTACACATATTTTAATTATTTGTCTAATACAATGTCACAAAGCCTTTTCCTACATTTTTTTATCTAGAAGTTTTCTAACTTTAACTTTTATGTTAGATATTGATCTATTTGAATTAGACTTTGTGTATAATGTAAAATTAATAGGAAATCTTACTTTTTTGTGCTGGTATCTATTTCTAACAAAATTTCATTTAAAGAAACTATCTTTTCTTCTTTAAATTACCTTGACATCATTGTTCAATGGTGTTTTAATCTATGTACTACATACTGTCTTTCATTCAATGCCAATTATTTGTATCTATCATCTATGTACCTATTATATCACCTGTCTGTCTATCTATCTATCTATCTATCTATCTATCTATCTATCTATCTATCTATCTATCTATCTGTTTTGCCATGCTGAGATGGATCACAGGACCAAGGAGCATGTTAGGCAAACACTCTAATATTAAGCTTTATGCTTACCCACAGATGAATTTTTATTTATGTTGTATTTGATGAGTCAATATGAAGAGAACTGCTATCTGGACAATTTAACCCTTCTATTCCATGAATATGTTAGTTTCCTTCTTGCTGTGATATTTTAGATCTTTCCTTTATAATTTTTTACTTTTATGTTCTTGATATAATGAAATGACCACAGCACCTCCACTTCTTGGTATAAGTATTTCTTTTGAATGCTTAAAAATGCCAGAACTTTCTACCCTTGGCCAGTGTTGAATAATAGCACAGTCTTGTCTGCCTGGTTCTCAGGCTGTGAATTGTGCTTTCATGTTGTATATTCTATCAGCATAGAAGTTTTGTAGTTTTTGGTTAAAGTTTTCTCACTCTTTTTTAGGCAAGCATATATGGAATTTTCAAAAAACTTAGTTGCTCATTTCCACTATATAGAAAAGAAACTTTTAAGAAGGAACGAAGTATCTATACTTTGGTCTTTCTTCTTCTTGAGTTTTTTTGTGGTTTATGGATTGTATTTTGCGTATTCCAAGCTTCTGGACTAATATCCACTTATCAGAGAGTACATACCATGTGTGTTCTTTTGTGATTGGGTTACCTCACACATGCATAGTTTACATACATACAATACAAAAATTGATGGATGATATTCTCCAGATCCATCCATTTCCCTAAGAATTTCATAAATTCATTGTTTTTAATAACTGAGTAGTACTCCATTGTGTAGATGTACCACAATTTCTGTATCCATTCCTCTGTTGAGGGACATCTGGGTCATTTCCAGTTTCTGGCTATTATAAATAAGGCTGCTATGAACATAGTGGAGCATGTGTTCTTATTATAGGTTGAAGCATCTTCTGGGAATAGACCCAGGAGTGGTATAGCTGGGTCCTCTGGTAGTACTATGTCCAATTTCCAGAGGAACCATCAAACTGATTTCCAGAATGGTTGTACCAGCTTGCAATCCCACCAGCAATGAAGGAGTGTTCCTCTTTCTCCACAACCTTGCCAGCATCTGCTGTCAACTGAGTTTTTGATCTTAGCCATTCTGACTGGTGTGAGGTGGAATCTCAGGGTTGTTTTGATTTGCATTTCCCTGATGACTAAGGATGTTGAACATTTCTTTAGGTGCTTCTCAGCCATTCAGTATTCCTCACTTGAGAATTCTTTGTTTAGCTCTGTACCCAGTTTTTTAACAGTGCTATTTGTTTCTCTGGAGTCTAACTTCTTGAGTTCTTTGTATATATTGGATATTAACCCTCTATCAGATATAAGATTGGTAAAAATCTTTTCCCAATTTGTTGGTTGTCGTTTTGTTCTATTGACAGTGTCTTTTGCCTTACAGAAGCTTCATAATTTTATGAGGTCCCATTTGTCAATTCTTGATCTTAGAGCATAAGCTATTCGCATTCTTTTCAGGAAATTTTCCTCTGTGCCCATGTCCTTGAGGCTCTTCCCCACTTTCTTTTCTATTAGTTTCAGTGTATCTGGTTTTATGTGGAGGTCCTTGATCCACTTGGGCTTGAGCTTTGTACAAGGAGATAGGAATGGATTGATTTGTATTTTTCTACATGCTGACTGCCAGTTGAGCCAGCACAATTTGTTGAAAATGCTGTCTTTTTTCCACTGGATGGTTTCAGCTCCTTTGTCAAAGACCAAGTGATCTTCTTTTGTTTAATCCTGTGTGTTGACTGTTCTTTACTTGTTAGTTTTTTCCTTTTTATAATATTTTGATTACTTCAGATTTTCTATGATTATGATCATGTTTTCCACACTGTGAATTTTATTTATTTTCAGCAACTGCTGGTTTATCAAATAACCTTGATTATTGTGGAGAACTTCCCTTCCAGTTGAGTTTGTTGAAAGTTTTCTTTTTTAAAAATCATAAATAGGTTTTAATTAAAAATTCTCAATTATTAACATAACCATTTTTTTAATTTTATTATCATGAATTATATTGATTGGTTTTCAAATGCTAAACCAACCTTACATTCTCCAAACAGCCCATATTTAGGTATGATATATTGTTCTTTTTATGTACTATATTCTACTTAGCCTGCTCATGTGTAGTCTTTTAAAAATTAATTTCAGGAGCACACCCCCACACACATACACACAATTGACACATTACTAAACAGTTTTTGAGAAGCTCTGTATATTGTCAGGAATTTGAAGGTCAAAGTTATTATTCTGCTCTCAGAATTACTGTTTTAATGTATTTTATAAAATGATAATGCATGACTAACTTGAATACATGTCATAGGCATAACGATTGGTGGGACAGGTGAAAGGAAGAAAGGCAATTCCCAGAGGATCCTGGTAGCCGTGTTGGCAAATTTCCCTTTAGACAACATGAGAGTCGTCTTCATTCTCTTCCCATGTGTGGACTTGTGTTGAGAACTCAGAGTAAAGTTCAGAGAAGAAAAGGGACCTGTTTTTAGGTTCTATGTTCAAAGACAAAAGAAATTGAAAGTGGAAATTAAAGTCCCTGAAGTTGGATTTCAGCAGATTTAATACCATGTATGTTCTTTACATGGTAATGCCACTCACCAGTCAAAGCACCCCACATCCTTATGGTCTTTTTCACATGTGGCCACTGGCACCATGAAAACAGGCAAACACAGTTCTGCAAAAGCACAGGAGTGCTACTTTGTGTGAGAATTCTTTTTAACCCTAAAAATTGCATTTTCTAATGTTTTGGGTAGCAGTGGAAACAGACTGGCCTTCAGTTTGGGTTTTGACCTCAGGTTTTGAAACATTGACATACAAGGTCTCTGGGTCTTATCTCTATGTTTAAGATGACTATACTGAAAAATGTTTTTCTAAAAACACTACTAGCTTTTTAAGACTGTTTGACTCTAGTGGTTATTTTTGTATTGTATGTATGTAAACTATGCATGTCAGCCTGGCAAAGAACTTACTAAAGTATGATAAATAATTACCATTACATATTTTATGTGAGTGTATTCCACATCTTTAATAATGGAAAACGAAAAACAATGCCCACATAAAGCCATTTCTAATTTTAATAGGAGATACAAATTCTTTCTTGCCAATGTGTTGAAATGCCAGCATTGCATCTACTGTTCTGAACATGCAAGACAAGAGTCTTAAGACTTCTGTATGTTTTATATGCTATGGTTTTCTTTTATTATTATTTATAGTCCGTTGTAAGAAAGCTTTAAGGAATACAAGACATTAGAACACCAAACCTTTAACTAGCTGTGGCATAATACATGATTTGAGTCCCCAATATTTTCTAACATTGAGGTTTGTTTATTAAAAAAAAAACCATGCTGTGACTGAATCAGTCTAATAGAAGCCAAGTTTGAACTTGAACATTCAAATGTCTGCCCATCTATCTTGAGCATATATCATACGTAATGATGCGGGGTCTAGACATCTTTCTGGGTTTGTTTATGTCTGTTATGGATTCCCCTCATTATCCATACTGTTTGAGGGAGACCCCATAGATTCAGTGAGTTTATTGCATACTTGCTGTATTTTAAGGCTAACTCGGGTTTTCAAGCATTTTAACTTGGAATATTCTTCTCTCACTCTCCTGTTTTATGGTGATGATTAAGGCAAAATAGAGTACAATTTTAAAGATAATGACATATTAGAGTGTAAGGCCCTTGGCTGCTTCCGGTTCAGTTCTATAATCCTTTTGTCTATTACACTGGTCTTCCTAATTCTTCAAGCAAGTTTGAATTATAGCATCTGTTTTTCTATTTTAAAAATTAAATTTACATAGCATCTGCTGTCTGTGGTCCCACTGATTATCACTCTTTGGACACACACATGTATGTATATGTGTATATAAAGTTTAATCTGTACCTATTAGTAATGTTACAGATTGTGCATAATCATATTCTGAGTACTAGCTAGAGTTGAGTAAGTAGACTTTATATATAAAAGTATAAATAAGAAGAAGAGACTTTAACTTAGAAAAGAAAAATTATTTTCCATTTCCAGTTGAGATTCATTATTATTCTAGTTACTAGTCATTTTCAGCACAGAGCAGTGAGGTCATAATGAGATGAGGGCAGTGCCCTTGCCTTTCCTGTTGTTAGGATTCTCCTCTAACGTTTGTCACAGTTACATATTTTTTTTTGCAGGACTATTTAACTTGAAGGAAACACTATTTGTAGCCTTTGCAAGTTAAAAAGTTATCTTTTTCACTAAATGAAATAAAGAAATCAAATAACATGATCAGAATTTGTAATAAACATTTGTCAACAGCACTTATCATTATGGATATTTTTGGAGGAGGTGCCACAGCACTTGCTGTAAAATATTCATCATGTTCTTGAATTTAAAGATGTTTGTATCTAGGATTTCACGTGTGTTTATGCTGGTAAGGAACAAAAGAAACTCAGAAACTGAAAGCAGAAATGTAATCGAGCCATCCACTTAAAAGAGAAACCGGAATCTACGCTTTTCAGGGGAGACTGTGCCTTCCGTGTAAAAGGCTAGTGTACCAAGGAGTCTCTATTCTTGATTTCTTTAGACAGCGAGAGCCTTGTGCCTTGTCTAGTTCCTGCGTTTTAAGAGCTTGTTCTGTGTAGCAGAAATAATACAATAAATGGGTTTAACCACATTTGTCTCAGCTAGACAGTCTGCTTTGTCAGAGATTGCTGGTACAACGTAAACAAATTACGTGTTTGTAGTGCTTTCCAATGAAAGCCCATCTAACAGAGCTGAGATTGTGTTGCAGCAGCTGTAGATGTAATCTCCTACCTGTCAGTTAAAACAGGCATTTCCTGAGCCCGATAAGGACTAGCTGTAGAGGAGGGAAGTAGTCACAGCTGGACAAAGACCTATTGTTATTGGCTGATAATTTCCATGTACATTCAACCCTTATTCTACCTTGGAAACTGCAGCCATAGTGTGGCATTGAGGGACTCAACAATGACTTATATTTTAAACTTAAATTAAAAAGGCTAAAGAGAATGAAAGCCAGACTTTGTGCCATTGACTTGGGAAAATTGTAATGTACACTCAAAAAACAATTGCCCTTGTCTTTGATCATGATTCCAAATAATTGTGAACTTGATAACAAGACTCTGGTCAGTGTATGCTCACAAATTGACAGCTAAATATTTGGGAGTTCAGGTTGTAACCCAAACCATCCAATGTCAAAAACTTAAATCTGCGGATTTGAGGTTTTTGCAGTTGGAGACACAGATGTACTGGGTCCTTGTGTTCAATCAGTTCTGTAATAGCCATGTGGGTATGTCAGTCTGTGCTTCTCCTGGACTCCAGTTTTTAACAAAAAGCATGATTTACCTTTAGTTACTGGAGAAGTAGTGGGCAGAAACAGTGTAGATGAGATATAAATAAATACCTTTACTTTCTCTTTCCTGCCCTTTTGTTGAAGGGGTGCAGTAGCAAGCAAGAGTCTCTTTCTTTGTTTCATTTTTGTACTTATAGAAATTTATATGGCTTAAAAGTACTTGTATAATTGGATAGGCTTGATTTGAAAATAACCTCTCTCTAAATGATTTATGGAATAATAAACACCATCTTCTATACCAGTAGTAGCTAATGTTGGGGCACTGATAGATCAGCCCCCGTATTTATATTGGCTTATTTAGCAATCTAAATCTACTTTTCAATAGTTATACGGAAATTCAATTTAAAGTAATTCCTGCAAATGAACGTATGGGTCTCAAAGCATAAGAACCTGAGTTCAAATCCCCAGCGTGCAGCTAAAACACCAGGTATTGTACATGCATGTCATCCTAGCTCAGGGATTTGGGGACTTGTGTGCAGAGGAAGGTGGATTTGTGGGTGCTTGCCGGTCAGCCAGTCTGGCTACATTAGTGATTTAGCCAGGTTTGGTCAGAGAAACTTGTCTCAAAAAATAATGTGAAGAGTGGTATAGGAAGACACCACAAATTTGATATTTGACTTCTACGTGCATGCAGACACATTATGTACATATACTCCACATATGTGTATGTACACATGAACACGTGCATATCCACACAAAAGAAAAATGAAAATACATGTATGAAGCTTTTTCTATTCTTTTGTTGAAAAAGTTTTTTCATACAATATTTCCTGATTACAGCTTTCTCTCTCCTGACTCCATGCAGACCTCTCTAACTCCTGTGTTACCACAAAACAAACAGAAGAAAAAGAGCGTAGGCAAAGTACAAGAAGCATAAGTAGACACAGAGATGCTCACATAGTTTTTTTCATGTGTTAAAGTTTTCATAGCAATTTCATTTTGCAAGGAGCTTTATGGTCATTGCAGCTTTCACACACTATTCCAAGGTGGGTTAAACTCCCAGCTTTGGAGTCTCCTTTTGCTGAAGCAAGGAACAGAATGGTAACAGTGAAGTCAAACTGTAGCCATAGATGTTGCTCCCTGGGAGAAGGCACCTTTGCTTCCTCCTGTTCTTTTCCTTAGTGTTCCTGCTGCACTTAGCCATCTTAATATCTCATGATTAGGACAAACATGTCCAGCAAGGCTCTTTTTTTAATGGTCTAGAAGTTTAGGGACGACTTTATATTTATTTATTTATTTATTTATTTTATTTTTTGCTTTTTTGGGGGGGGTGTTCTAGACAGGGTTTCTCTATGTAGCTCTGGCTGTCCTGGAACTCACTCTGTAGAACAGGCTGGCCTTGAAGTCAGAAATCCACCTGCCTCTGCCTCCCAAGTGCTGTGATTAAAGGCATGTGCCACCACTGCCCAGCTTAGGAACAATTTTATATGGGCATATTTTTAAATCTGTGATGTGCATTCCTTTCTTAACTTTCCATCATGAATTGTCCTCAAAGGGAATGCAACATTGTGCTTAAGTAAAAAACCAATATAGAACGAAGGAAATCTTAAAATCTCTATGTCTCTTTTTCTCTCTCCCTCTCTTTCTCTCTCCCCTTTTCTCCCTCTTCTTCCCTCTCCCTCTCTCATTCCCTCTCTGTCTCTTATTCTCCCTCCCTCTTTTTCCCTCTCCCTCCCTCTCCTCTCTTCCTCTCCCTCTTTCTCTATCCCTCCCCTCTCATTCTCTCTCCCTCCACCTCTTCTCTCTGTCTCTCTCCCTCTTTCTCTATCCCTCCCCTCTCATTCTCTCTCCCTCCACCTCTTCTCTCTGTCTCTCCCTCTTTCTCTATCCCTCCTCTCATTCTCTCTCCCTCCACCTCTTCTCTCTGTCTCTCTCCCTCTTTCTCTATCCCTCCCCTCTCATTCTCTCTCCTTCCACCTCTTCTCTCTTTCTCTCTCCCTTTATCTCCTCTTTCTCTCTCCTTCTTTCTCTCTCTCCCTTTCTTTCTCATCCCTCACTGTGGTCTTTTCTGTAGCCCTGGCTGCCTTAGAACTTTCTGTGTAAGTTGGACTGGCTTCAGACGTGTAGGTTATCCTGCTTCTGCCTTAGAGCTACTGGAATTATAGGCATATGCCACACTTAGCTTGATCTTTCCCCTCTATAGACAGAGTCTTATTATACACAAGCCTTGTCCTGTGACAATCCTCATGCCCCTTTCTCCCAAGCACCTACACATGTTTTCACCACATCCAGATAAGTTTTTAGTAAGAGGTTTCAGCTCAAGCAATCATGCTAGAGAGTCAGTAGTTTCAGTTGCCAATGTAAATTCTATTCTTTCTTTATCCTACTGGCTCACCAGCATCTTTCCATTTCTTATCACCATTGGGTTCTGGTTTTTTTTAGTTGTGAGCCTATTGTTGAGTTATTAATTGCATTGAGTTAGTACTATCTACACAAAAGAACACTATTGGCTAGTCATTGTACCAGCAGGGTGGTAAGAGGTGAATGACTGTCTCATCTTATTTTATACTATAGAGCTCATTTTTATTTAGCAAATACAGCATTACCCTTATTATCAAAAAATGTAAAGAAGTTTTATTAAACTAATATTTGAGCCAGTTTGAATTTATTAAATTCTGTCATTGGGATCTTTCTTATTGACATTTTCCCATAAAAAGGTTGTAGTTACCTTTAGTGTTTTGAATATTTATTTTCTACAAAGAAATTGAATTAAGAATTTGTATTTAGTTTCTGTCAGTAACTTTCTCCATTGCCTAAAATTTTGGTAAGGGACATAGTAGGTAAGAGAACATTCCTGTGGCACAGCAGGTACCATCCAGTTTGGAAGATCTGCTCACCTAAGCTGCAGCATGAAGTAGAAGCTGGATTCAAAGGGGTACACCTTCATTTCCAAGGATACACAATGGCTTCTCACAAGACCACCATAGAAGAGCATGGCTCAGCCAACATCACATTCCCTCTTCTTCTTGTGCATTCGGAGATATTCCTCCACAGCCTATTGTAATGTCTGCCCCATGTTTCCTTCTGCTTGAAGAGAGAAGTTTTGCAAGAGTGAGATAGGCCCACATTACCCCTGGTTGTGGACCACTGAGGCAGTTTCTAAATGGGTCTCCATTTTCATTTTCCACTGTGATAAGCTTAAATTAGATCTCAAGCTGCTACTCTCTCTTCAAGCCCTCCCGTGGACTGTGCCTCACTCTCAGGGGGGAGAAATAAGCCAACTTCCTGAGATCTTTACTGCCCTAGAGGATCTGATGTATCTACAACTTTCTAGCCTCTCCTTTCTTCTCTCCACTAACTGTATTCTGGCCTCCCCACCTCTCCGACATTTTTGCTGCCTTAGCGCCTTTGTATCTACAACCCCAGAGTCACTATACAGAGTCTCTGTCCTCTCAGCTCACCTCTGTGTATTTCCCACTATCTTGTCCTCTTTTGCTAGTAGAGAAGCACCTGAACAGCCACTGTCCTTCCTGCCTTCCACACCATCTTCCTGATGGCCCAATCACTGACTTGTTCACCAAGCTTGGGTAGCAGATGTAGGATTGTATGTGTGTGTGTGAGTTTATACATGTATGAGAATGCACATGTGTGAGTGTGTGCACTTTGTGTGTGTGTGCATGTGTGTGTTTGTGGTATATGAGAGTACATTGTCTGCATGTTTTATGTATGTGATATGTGTATAAATAAGCATGTGCATGCTGTATGTGAGTGTATGTGATATATGAGAGTATATTGTATGTATATATATGTGTGAACTTATTTATGTTGTGTGTGGATGTATGTGTGGTGTATAAAAGAGTGTTGTATAATTTTTTTGAGTATTATGGTGTGTTGCTGATCCTGTATCTATTGTGTGTGAATGTGTGGGGCATATATCTATACAGTGTGCTTTTAATTTTGTTGTGTTATGTGAATATATGTATATGATATATGTATATATGTGTGCATTTGTGTGAATGTATATGGTATAAGTTTAGTATGTGTTGTGTGAATGTGGCTTTTTGTGTGACATGATGTGCATTATGTAAGTATGCTTTGTGTGTGTGTGTGTATGTGTTGTGTATTTCTGTGTATGTTGAGAATGGATGCATGTTTGTGGTGTACATGCTAAAAGTACAATAGGGGTTGTACATAATGCTCCAGGATGACATCATAGTGAATGGGATTTTTTGTTCTATATACAGGTATATATAGTAGATGACAAACTTGAAGGCCACCAGGCTTGTGGTGACAGTTACTGTTTATGCCTGTCCTCAGTACCCATTCTCTGATTATCACCTGCTTGCCCTCCAACCACACATGGTATGCAGAGTGGCCTCCCACTGATATCTTCTAAAACTGTCTACATGCCAGCCATTGACAACATGGAAACCTTATGTTCTCTTTACATCCTGCATACTGTCTTCCTCAGGCCTTGCTTGAGAAAGAACAGCTTTTGTTCTTTGAGTTAGTTGAAGCTTAAATTTTCTTCTAGAATATGTATTGTATAGCCAGCCCAAGATGGCATAACAAACTTTTTTAAATTATTACTTTAGAGTATTATACTTCTGGTTCTGTTGAGAATGGTTCTCATTCTTTTAGGCAGAAATGATGCAGTTTGTGAAGGCTCTTAGCATCATCTACAAATTATAGTAAAGAGGAATTTCTACTGATAAAACTAGAAAAAATCTTGATAAATGAATTAAATCAATTTTAATTTTGCTTATTAAATAGCAGACCTGGAGATTAGATTCTGGAATAGCCAAACTCAAGTGCAGCAGAGTGCGTTGTGTCTGGAGGTTTCTCCTCTTCTTCCTTTCATATGAGGCTTGCAGATAGGAGGAATTTGGATTAATCAAACAGATAAAAGTCTTCAGCACTGCCTTCACTTAGCTTTTAAGTCAAATACAAGCTTTGGAAACATCTGTCACAAATTCTTGAGCACCTAGTTTGTGCAAGGCCTCTTACTGAGCCTGATGAACACAATGCTCCTGCACTTAAGATGCTTGGACAGAACTTTAACAAGACCTTCAGTTCCAAATATAACCTGCATTTCTAGATGAAGAATTTCATAATTGAACTGTGGTCATTGCTAGCAGAATATGCTTCTATAAAACAGTTCAGGAGTCAAACCCAGTTTGCCTTCATTACAGGTCAAAAGTTTATGAAAGGTTTATATATGAATGTAGCTGCTACAGAGACTGGAACACCACATTCTTTACAAATGGGAATATACTTAGATGGCGTTCATACAAGATATGAAAAAGAAATAATTTTCATCTTGGAAAAACACTCTGATCATTGTGTATTTAATGAGGTTTCCACTTAAGAACAACAATCATCAGTCTCTAAAATGCTTCCTACTTCTCCAGACAGAAGACAGGCTAGCATAGGACATTCATCTTCACTAGTCTTTGGAAATAGCCAAAGTAATTGACTAGCTGGGTCCTCTGTGATGGCCTGGTGACCACTAACTGTGACTATTTGCATAATAGTCAACTCTTCACTTCTGTAGTGATAACTGTTTGGATCTGATTAAAATTAAGACTATTTTAGTTCTCTTGACTTTTCTAGAAGTTGCAAAAATTGAGATTTGCTGTTCTGCTTTAACCAAACAAATGCACACATGGGGATAACAATATGCTGACTTTATGCAGATTTTACAGCACGGATCTGAATAAAATGCCCACTAATAGACCCTTGAGGAGTAATAAACACACATGAATTTTCCTTAGTCGCACTTTAAAGTGATTTTAACATACTACTAGACCTTAACAATAATATTTAATTGACAAGATTATGCATTTGTATGGATTGAAAACGTGGTAGATATCTAATTCCAAATGAATCATAAATTTTACTTTTGCATAACATGTTTTATTAATTTCTTTATGGCCAGGATATTCTATCTCCCTCCTGGTGAGAGTTTCTTAAAACATAGTAAGGAAACTTAAGCACATTTAATTAACATTTATCATCTTTTTTAGAAAATTACCTGACTTGTGTCCTCATAAATATTCTTGTTTTTTTCTGGTGTATATACCATGGAAAGATCATGGAGCAATACCTAATGGAATTTTTTGTCCATAATCTGATTTTATCCTTAAGCAAATTCTTCCTTGCTTTGTTGATGCTATTTCAAAGCAATCTGACAGACAGGAGAACTTATATTAGGGTATAGTGAAGACTAAATAGTACTTTATAATGAAATGAGGCTATAGACACTTTATATCTCTAGTACCTAGCTACCAGCCATGCAGCGATAGAGACACAATACATGTTTTTTGAAGGAGTTGAATTAAGATAGGCACTGCCTTCTCCTCAAGAAGTAATGTGCCTCCCAAGAGTAACTGAGGTGGCTGTGTGTCAAGCTCTTCATTTCAGGAATAAGGAACAAGAGACAAGTAAATAAGAGATTGTAGAAAGTAAGTCTGTTAGTGTCAAATCCATACTCTTTTCTTAGAAAAGTTCCATACTTAGAACATACATAGACAACCCAGGATTAAAGTAATACTCTCCACTCTTGGGATCTGGGAGATTAATAAGATGTCAACCCACTTAAAATGCTACTGGGGCTAGAGTATGCAGTGTGCAGTGGGAATGAAGAGGTGTTAAGAAGGACAAGTGTCTCCATGAGGATGAGCTTTCTCTTTGGGGTGTATCTGAAGAAGTGGTGTAGGGCTTGTGCCCATTGACCAACAACTGTATGCTCTTCCTTGCAAAGACCCCTTCTCTGCTGAATAATCAAAGAAGAAAGCAAAGAGAGCTGGGCTGGGCAGAAGGTTTGAATGATTGTCTTAAGGACAATTGAGCAAACTGATTTAATTTTTCCTATTTCATTCACTTGTGGTAATGGTTTGGGGACAATAAGAAGCTGGGGACAAGCTGTGTCTCTTTTATTTCTTCTGTAAATATTTCAAATGTTTCACTATATAACGGTCTGATTAGTAAAAAGAATTAAGTGTTGTAGCTGCTCTCTTATATTAACTTCTTGTTGACATGTAATGTATGGAATAGTGTGCTGCTTAGCTTGTTACCTTGACACCAGATAGAGACATCTTGAGAGAAGGAAAGCCAGTGAGGAACTCCTTCCTTCAGATTGCTGTGTAGGTAAGTCTGTGAGGGCACTTTCTTGATTAATGATTGATGGAGGACACAGATCACTGTGGTCATGGATGCTATAAGAAAACAGGCTAAATAAGCTACAAAGATCAAGTCAGTATGCAGCATTCCTCCATGATCTCTACCTCAGTTCCTACCTCCAAGTTCCTACTTAAGTTCTTGTCCTGCCCACCCCTCATTGAGGGACTGTGCTTGGGATGAGTAAGCCAAATAAGCCCATTCCTCTCGGTTCCTTTCTGTCATGGTTCCTGTGATAGCAACAGAAAGCAAATAGAACACATGATATCCATACACTATAAAGTTAGTGCTTTGTTAATTTGATTGCAGAAGTAGATGACTGAAGTAAAAAGTTGAGTTTTGTAAAGGATGCTTTTAAACTATAATATATTTAGTTCTACCTTTGGGGGAAATCTTGGCTAATTAGTAAGAATTTGGAAAATTCTAGAGGACACTGAATTATATAAAAAATTTCATAATTACAATTGTAATTTTTTATTTATAAAAAACAATGAGCAATTACCACAAACTATCTTGTCTATTATCTTATTGGCACCCAAGAAAGCTGAGAAGAGGAGGAGAAAGGGGAGAGAGAGAGAATAGATGAAAACAGAGGAAAAGGAGAGAGGGACAGAAGGAATGGGATAATAAAATATCACCCTGCCCCCAACAACAAAGAGGAACCAAACATCCTTTTGTGAATGGACTGCAGTATCTACCTAGTGTATATTCATTGACTCTTGGTGGGATTCTGTGTACAAATTCTCTAGGACATGTATATTTCAAACCTGTTCCTGCCAGGATTTCTCTTAAATTACTTTTTAACTGCAGTCAGCTAGAGATTTGCTAGATATGGCAAGCAAATGCAAACAAGGTTATCTCAAGATGTGCTTTGACATTTTCCTACCCTTTGCAGGTATAAGCACAATGTTACCACAATGTAGAAATTCCTGGTCTTGTTCTGAGTCACTGGTCAGCCATTACACAATGTTCATTATGTTCTTATTCCTTTGTTGAGCGTAATGGGGCAGAATCTAATATAAATGGCACTGGCCACTCAGGGGCTTTCCATGTACCTAGAAAGACATGGCAAGTGAACGGAAGAGCTTAGTAGATGATGGCTGTGGTTAACCAAGAGGACTGTGTGGACTTCCTAAGAAAGGACCAAGCAGAGTCATCTGGTCTCACAGATAGCAGAACACTTGCCACTGAAAAGGTTTCTATTGAGGGAAGAGTATACACTACCAAATGAGACCTTTGCCTTCATAATCCTTCAGAATTAACTACTCAAGTGTTATAGTTTGATATGTACTGTTTGGCAGAGAGACAACTCCTATCTTCACTTTAAAGCTCTTTGTATAGTTTCTTGGACCTTTTATTTATTCTCCTAGATGCTGCAGTTTTTACCATGGAATAATACATTCTATAGGTGACTCAGCTATCTTCAGCCATGACAAGTATGGCAATTAGGGAAATTGACCCCTCTCCACTGTGTGTCTGTGCACTAGTTCTGCCTCTGTTTCTCTGTCTCTGTCTCAGTCTCTGTTGCTCCCCACCCCCATCTTCCTCTTTCTTTCTATCATGGTGTTACACACATTGGAGATTTTCTTTCCAACATTTCAAAAGACTTTCTCCAATTAAAGCATACCAGGGATTATTTTCTATAAATAAATTATTTTAAAAAAAAAACGACTTGCCCAGTCTTTAACTCAAGCACAGACATTAATATGTACATGATTTTTCAATACAAATACTTATTGCATATCACTAAAAAAAAAGTGGAACCATCTTCATGAAAGAGAAAATGAGGCCCCCTGAGTGTCACTCTGTTTGCATATTAGCATGCAGCCAGGTCTCTGCCAAGTTGCTCTGACTGACTGCTACAGATGCTCTTTCTCAAGTATTCTGAGTCAGATCTTTAGTGCAAGTCTTCAGGGACAAACAATAGCACCTGTCCCTCACAAGCTATCAGGCGAGACTTAGCCCATTCATGTATCTTTAATGAAGCTGGGGGCAGATGGCAAGAAATGGCATCGTCAACAACTTAGCACAGGGAAAACAAAGGCATGAGTCTTGACACTGCAATGCTATTTCACGAATTTGGAAGGGAGCAGACCCAAATGTTTCACACGCATCTGCTGCTCTCTTCCTTCCTGAGTGATGCGTGGAACACCTCACCAATTAAAATTTCTAGGCATATAGCCTGTATGACGGAGAATGTGTTCTCTATTCTCTCTAAAAAGGGAAATGTGTCGGTCAGGGGTTGCAGAAGTGTAGGACAGGGACACAGTTGTGCTTGGGAGTCATTTGTTCCTTCAAGCATGCACTAAGCTTGACCTGAGATGAGATCCTTCTTTCTTGTTAACTCACTAGATACCCTGCCAATTAGTGCTTTTTTCCAATGCAGTAAAATTAATGACGTTTTCATGCTGAGATTTATCTTGGCCACATCAAGCTTTATTCTCTGCATTCATAAAGTCATTTATTTCTCTTTATCTATAGAATAATTAAAGAATATCTCAGTACATACAAGGAAAGTTACAATTTCAATAAAGAAAAATGCTGTCTAAAATCTTGATATGTCCACATGACAAGACATGTAGAGACTGGTTACTCTTTGATGGAGTGTGGGGAATTTGATTGCTTTTAGTTTTCAGTAAAATACTTTGAGAAGCTAGCTTCTTCCATGTGACTACCCTTTCTAGCATGCCACCAAATGAGTGAATGGGACAGAAGTCAAGATCACATTTTTCAGAACACATAGAGCTTTTATGTGTCTTCATAATGCTTCATCTGCCCTAGTCACTGGCACTCAGAGCAGTTACCTTAGTTCATAGCATGCAGGAGAGTAAAATGCTTTGTCTGCTCTGTGGTTCTTGTGTAGCCACCAAGCCCTCTTTCCACATCTTTATTGCTTGCTTTCCCTTTCATTCCTATGTTCATCCACCAGTCTGTTAGTGAGCACAGGGAGAGCATGCAGGTACTGTAGAAGGTGGTAGAAGTATCAATAGGCTTTATTAACCTTGCTAATTTTTAAGACATTATTTTCAACAAACTGGGCAGCTCTGAGTAAGTTGTGGGAATATGAAAGTCAGTCCCTTTGTGCTGTTATGGTGTAAATTCCATCATCTTCCCATTGAAGGACACTAGATAAAGGCTGCCTATATTCTCACTATATTATTTACTACAACTGAATGGAAATTACTACTTTGCCTCAAAGAACTGCATACCCAATGCCATTTAGATCTGCATTGTAAAATCTGACTTCATGCTTAATATAGCATGACAATTTGTAGTAGAAGCTTTAGCCCTGACAAGTACAAACTTTGATCTTCATCTGACCTTGGATCCTGGACATGCTACATTTTTATTTGGTGAAGTTATTTTAGTGTTGTCCAGCTTTGGCTTTCTTATTGAGTGAGTAAGAATAAAATTGAGTGCCTCATGGTTTTGTAAGGATTAAATGAGAGAGGGTAAACACATCACTTTTTCAATGGGAGGTGTAGAGGAAACAATGGAAGATATTGGCCATCATTACCTCTTCTTTAACTAAAGTTCACAAAGGAAATGTCCTGTCTGCACTCAGCCTACATTCTAACCAGTAGCTGCCTATCCTGGCTTTAGTACAATACTTTACTTCACCACATTGTTGCTTTCCTCATAATAAATGAAGAACAAAGTGCTGGGGATCTAGCTTGGTAGTAGAGCTCTTGCTCACATGCACAAAGGGGATTTGATCCCCATTGCTTGGGATAAGATGTTAAAGGCAATTTTATTGCTTAGAGCTAAATGATTATAGCTAATGAATGTCTTGTAATCAGTGACTGGAATTGGTGACAGTAAATACCAAGAGTAACGAGTTCTGCTCTTATTAAGTAACGATGAGAGAAAGGAGGAAACTTTTTAAAATTTGATGGCGCTCCTGTTATCCAAACCCTAGAAATGTCTCCAAGAATATGGTCCTGACATGCAGAATTACTATCGGCTGGAGACCTCCAGGTCCCTTAACTAAAACTGATCTCTCTTTTTACTACTACTGAAATCACCATGTAATAACAAACAACTGCATAGAGTTATTGGCAGTTTTGGACTCTAGGTCCAGCTGTCAGAGGCAGTGCAACCCTAGCCTTGTAGTTTATATGATCTCTGTTAGTCTGTTTCCTTGTGTGTACAATTTAAGAATTGGACTAAAGTAGGGATCCTCATGGAATTGTCCATGGCAGTACCAGCATTTCTTGGAAGCTGCTCAGAAATGTCCACACTCCAACTTCACCTCCAGTACAGATTCTAAGCTCGTGAGGGTAGGGCTGAGCCTTGTCTGTTTTAAGAAACACTTGTTTGTGTGGATGTACATCAAAGCATCACCACTCTCCTTGAAATGTTGGTTTAAATATATGGTTCATTGAACCTCACCTCAGAGCATCTACCTCAGAAGCCATGCTAGGAATTGAAGAATTTGCTCTGGGAAAACACTGCTGATGCTGTTGGCCAGACCTTGTCTTGACACTCGCCAGCCTAGATCTTCTCTGAGCTCTAGTCCTGGCTCTGTTAGCACTGCTGCTCTCCCGCTGTCGCTGTCTCTGTTCCAACTTCTTAACTGAAACAGCCTCCTGGATAATAGTTATCAGTGAGGGGTTTGGTTTTTTAACCTTAAGTTGTAGAGTATGACAGAAAGGAATGACCCCAAATTCATACAGCATATGTTAATACAAAACACTTACAATTATGTTATTTAGCATGCAAAAACAACCCTAGGGACTGGAGAGATGGCTCAATGGATAAAGCATGTGATGTGCAAATGTGAGAATCTGGGAAAAAATTTGCAGAACTCACATAAAGCCAGGCATAGTAGCATACATCTGTCATTCAGTACCCCTAGGAGGAGAAAGGAGGCAGAGACAGGAGCATCTCTGGAGCTTACAGGTCAGCTAGCCTGGCATTTATAGCAATCAACAGCAAAGACAGTCTTAAACAAGGTGAGCATTGAAGACCAACCAGTACCCAATGTTGTCCTCTGACCTCCACAGGTGTACTCCATAGACATATGTGTGTTCACGCACATGAACACACACAGTCATACTACACACACCATATACACAATATAGAAATAAAAACAAACATAGTCTTTTACTTAGACACCTAACAGAGAGCCAGCTGCGAGAGCAGTAACTTCAGATGGACAACCACACTCAACTGCTCCCTGTGTTGTTTGCTCACCTGATGGAAAATTAAATTTCTAAGATGTTGATTAACAAGGGACACTAGAAGCCACCATGCTTCCTCTCCAGACAGTCCTTGTAATTAATCCCACTTTCTCCCCTTTCCTGTTTTTCTAGAAACCTGGTACTGTATTACACAG
Source organism: Mastomys coucha (assembly GCF_008632895.1). Taxonomy (NCBI): domain Eukaryota; kingdom Metazoa; phylum Chordata; class Mammalia; order Rodentia; family Muridae; genus Mastomys; species Mastomys coucha. The sequence continues at coordinate 104,515,456 of NW_022196904.1, read as the reverse complement.
GCATAGCTTATCTTTGCTACTTTGTGGGTTCTTCTTTCTTCCATCCTTTTTCCTCTGTTCTTCCAATTCCCTAAAACTAGATAAGAGAGAGAGAAGGAAAAGGATAAAGAGGAAAGAGATCACCGAATAAAGTCAAGTGTCAGAAAATGGGGCAATATTATCCTTAGACTACTTTCTGCTCATTAGGGTGTCAAGTTGCTTGGGGCAAGTTTGATCTTCTCCAAAAGTTTATATAATTTCTTCTTATTGTTGTTTTCTTCTTTGCACATGACTACTTAACAAACCATGACCAGCAACGGACCAACAACCAACTAACAACAACCCACCATGCCTCTTGGGGCCCTACCGTGTATATAGCCTCTGAAAAATGCACAGAATCTCAAATATCACACAATCTCAGAAACTATCTGCAGCTGGCAAAATCATGCCTCTGCTAGAGCACAAGGCAAATCGTACACAGTTGCAGTGAACAATCTGAAATAGCCCTGTATCCCATGTCTGAGATTAAAACAAAAAAGTATTTTTATGCTGGGCGGTGGTGGCACACACCTTTAATTTCAGCACTTGGGAGGCAGAGGCAGGTGGATTTCTGAGTTCAAGGCCAGCCTGGTCTACAGAGTGAGTTCCAGGACAGCCAGGGATACACAGAGAAACCCTGTCTCAAAAAACATCAAAAAAAAAAGTATTTTTATATTTCTGTGTTTTTTAAAAGAAACCAACATTTCAAAATTGTCACTACACACAGGTGAAGCACAGTATCTGCTAAATGCATGACAAGCATCTACTGTTTCAACTGAATGATCCAGTTAGTTTACGTTTTTCTTCTTGAAGTAGAGTTATGGATAAGATCTACTGTCTACTGCGTAACTATAATTTGATATTTTCTTGTTACCAAACATACAAAAAAAAAAAAAACCCAAAGAGCTAATATTGACTACAATATAATACAACTGTTATGTTAGAGAATGTGCTCGGGCTTGGTCTTGGTTCTTCTTTCCTCACAGTACCTGCATGGCACCTAGTCAGTGTTTGTAAGTATTGACAGACAGTGTCAGGAGAGTTAAGTCTTTGAAGAGCACATGGCTCAGAAAGTGCAGGGGACACACAGAGACTTGGGCTTGGACTTGTTCACTAATGGAGACTCTGCCACTTTTCAGTAAATATATGAAGGGAATTATTACAGTCACACTATGTTCTTTTAAAAGTGTTTTTGTTAATTCTTCCAACCCAGTGAGTTTTTATTATGTCTACCCTTACTCTCTTCTATCCCTACCTGTCTACATCCTCTTCATGTCTTCTTTTCCTTTTTTAAAAAGATAATTCATTTACCTTTAATTTATTTATATGAACATATATATATGTATATATATACATATATTTACATACACACACACCACATACATACCTGGTGCCCATTAAGGCTAGAAGAGGGCATTGGGTTCCCCTGGAACTGTAGAAACAGGTCATTGTTGCAAGCCATAATGTGGGTACTGGGCACTAACCCTTGTCCTCCACAAGAGAAGAAAGTGCTCTTAGCTGCTGAGCTGTATCTCCAGCTTCCATCCACCCCATCACTTTTTAAAGATGCATTCAATACAATTTTAATGCCTGTATTCTCCTGGCTGTGGGACCATCAAATGGAGTATGGCCAACCTTCCAGGGGGTGGTCTTATTAAAAAGAAATTTACTCTCTGTACCTCAGAAGCCATCAGCTGTCCATAGCTCCTCAGTTAGAGGTGGAGGCTCATGAACTCACTCCCCTTCCATGCTAGAATGCTGACTGGCTTCATCTTGTGCAACAGCCATAGCTGTAGTGATTTTATGAGTACAGTGATCCTGTCACATCCTGAAGATGCTGTTTTTTCCTATCCTCTCTGACCTCTACTTCTTAGCATCTTTCTGCTCCCTCTTCTGTGATGGTCCCTGAGCCTGGTGAGGTAGGGTAGTGTAGATGCCCCATTTGTGGTTCCCTGTCGACACTGTCTTAATGATAGCTTTTTAGTAGTCATAGAATCACAAAGTTAGAATGGCTCCGTAGGTTATGTGTGTATATATATATATATATGTTCACACACACACAATTTATGTAGAAGTATACAGTACCTCTATGGAAAGTACTGCTCCATCTCAGAGCCACTATTGGATAAACATACCAGAAAATCCACCTTTGTACAAAGATTCCTTAAAAGCCCTTTCTCTCGAGACTCTGTCTCTATAACTGTTCAATCTCAGAAGCATCTTTTATATACGGCACACAACATGGTATCCTTTCTCTCTCTCTTAAGTTGAGTAGCAGTGATTTATTAAGTTTCTTCTCAAATCCCTAACACATTGTAGCAGCTTATTTCATTATTACATGAAGGAAGCAAGGAAGGAAGCAAGAAACAAACAGACACGGGGGGAGGGGGTAGAAGGGGAGAGGGAGAATCAACAACATGCAGACTCCTCACTCTTCTGCATTACCTCCTCCTCTTCAGGGTAAGGCATCTATATGGTGCTCTAGGCCCATGCTAGGACCACATTTCTGTATAGATGTGAGGGGATGTCTTTGAGAGCAGTGGTCACTCATAAAGACATTGTATTTTGTTTTCTGGTTTGCAACTTGCTACTTTCGTCTTGGACATCTCACATTTGTACAGGGTCACAGCAAACTGGGGTCGGACAGCAAACCTGGTACTTTTCCCTCAGGCTAAAGGTGAGGCACAGGCACTAGAGGCTCAGCTGCAATTTAACCAGGCGAAGTTTGTTCTCCCATGTACAAAGCTTGGGCTTACCTCAGCTAAAATAGGAGAAATAGCTGCTCAAAGCTAGTTTCTTTCACGCCCCACTGGCAAGGTAGTAATTGCACAAAGACCTTTTTATTATAAGTTGATTTTCCTGAGAAATGAATTCAGAAAAAAATACTGTAAAGTGTTTATTTTTTGCTTGCCCTTTATTAACCTACATCTTAGGGCATTCCCCTGAGAAAGACTGTTGGCAAATGAAACCTCTCAGACCCACAAAGAAACATTTGCACAATGTCCCTGGCTGTGAAGAGAGAGGGACAGGGGAAAGTAAGCTGGTACCATTTATACAGGGGCGTCAGCTCATATATGGAATTTCGTCTAAAGAAGAGATGTAGGGATTTAGAGGATGCATTTGAAGTTTGTAGAATTGCTGGAAAACATTTCTAGCTTAATGTTTAGTTAAGTGTATAATGTAGTCATTTTGTGCCACTGAAAGCCAGAGATCTGTCTGAAACAAAAGACTGTGCCTTCTGATGCATCTCTGTTCTGGTCTTTAAATGAGGAAAGTCCCGTAGCTCTGCCTATGGAATCATGCCTTAAAAGCCAGGACAGAGCCTCCCTGCTCTGCTTTGCTGGTACCAGGGCAGCTAGCTAAAGAAAAGAAGGGAGGTAGCAAATTAAAATGCAATTTTCAGGAGCATGATTCTGTCATAGCTCTGATTTCCTTTATATAGAGTACAAATACTGATGGAGAGTGAATATTTTTCTCTTTTGCATTTTTGTGGTCTTTGATACGTTTATTGAGGTCAAATGAAATTTGATATAGTAGGATTTATTATGAGTTTCTCAGTGGATACAACTCCATAATTACTGAGCTACATGGCAGTGCATAAAGCTGACAAGCAATTTATATGTTACATCGAGGTGTGTATGGCAAAGGATATTAGTTTAATTGGGCGCCACGATATAGTAGCCTTAAATCTGAAGCGCTATGTGTTTAATATAATGCAGTGAGGCTTTGGAAGAAGCTCCTGGACGAGGGAGACACACAGCTTCTGGAATATATAACAATTAGACATTACTTTCTGGCCACAGATGCTAAATACTGTTTTCACAATGAAGCATAGAATGCAGTGCAGGGAAAAGGGCAGAACCTCTCACCCACAGGGCGAGAAAACAGCAGAGCAAGAAAGAAAGAAAGAAAGAAGGCAAGCAAAACAAGTCAAGAGAGAAGAAGGCCACTGACCATCTTGAGGTGAAAGCAGGGATGTGGTCAGGCTCTGGTGAGACGCTGGTGTGCTCATGGCATCTAAGGAGACCAGTTAGGTGGAGTTTGCCTGAGTGTTCTCAGCTTCAGCTCTGGAAAGAGGTTTGAAGTGGGCGGCCGTGTGGGCACCAGAGCAGCTCTAGCAGTGGAAGACAAATGCTTCTGGTAACATCTGCTCCCTGTCTGATCACAGGCTCTCTTCTGTTTAGCAGGTTCAGGGGCACATGCCTCCGCTCATGATCCCAATTTTTCCACATGACCAGCGGACCTTGGCAGCAGCTGCTGCCGCCCAACAGGGATTCCTCTTCCCCCCTGGAATAACATACAAGCCAGGTAAGTGGAGAGCCGCGGTACAATTTTTGGAAATGCTCAGGCCCACATGTTTTTGCTTAGTAGTCAAAACAAACACAGGCCCAGACAAGGGAGGTATGGATAAAAACACCATAAAACCTATTTCAAAGTAAAACCAGAGCTGGGGTCATTGTCATAACTAATTGGTCTCTAGAATTTTTGCTTCTCTCTTCTCTCATTAGAGTTTGTTTCAAACTCACATATAAAAGTCTTGCATGGTTCTCCTGTCTCTCTCTCACTTCATTAGTTAACTATCTTAGGTTGTCCACAGGTCTTTTGCCCCACCTTGAGCTTTCACACTGAGAAACTGGTCACATACAGTAGAAAATGCTGCCTTTGGGTTCTGTTGGGTTTTGTTTTCTTTTTCTTTTCTCTTTTTTCTTTTTCTTTCTTTCTTTCTTTTTTTTTTTGGAAAATTTCCTTTGGGAAAAAAGTTAAAAC
>NW_022196904.1:104497407-104510661 GCF_008632895.1 Mastomys coucha | reverse complement strand
ATATAACCTTGTAGTGAAATGTGCTTTGAGATGATTTAGCAAATGTTATGATTTTTCTTTTTTCTTCTGAGTTTACTGGACTCCTGGGGAATTCAATTAGGGGCATAATGGTTTGAAGCTCTTTCAGAGCCTCCTTGTAAACATGGCTTTAAATGTTTAAAGATAGGTTGCCAAAGGAATCCAATGTAAGAAAATAGCCAAGTACACAGAAGCCAACCTCGATGTCATTTGTGCCTTCTTTGTAAGTGACCCCAGCTCAGAGGCAGTGACCTTGTTTTGCTCATTAATAATTCTTGTGTCAAGTTCTTTTTAACATATTAGCCTGATTATATGAACTACCTAGTCAAGGTATAGCCAATCTGAAGGCAGCAGTTTCTTTGTATATGTGGCTTAGAACACGAACAAAGGCATTTTAATATGCTTAAGCCACAAATATAAACCACCTCACTGAGATTCTAAGGAAACTGATGAAACAGCCCAGAAGCAGACTTAGAGTTGGAATGGCTTCTGATCATGGATGCCTCTCTGTATTTGGTAGGGAACTTAATTCCCTGTGAGAGAAGGAATCTGGGGGAAGCTCAGATGATCCAAGGGATACTGGTTCTAAGGATGGGTCCCTCTAAGGGTTGATTAAAAGCCCTCAGACACAAATGAGTCAAGGGTGAGCATTCTGGTTTCAAAATAGAAAGTACTCTGGAGTTGGAAGTAGCAGGTGTCAAGATGACATTGAAAAGTTCTGGCTTTTAAAACATTTTATATAATTTTTTCTTCATTGGTATATCTATGCAAATATTCTAAAATCTGAGGTAGTACTGGTTTCTACATTTTAGATTAGGGGTCCTGGATCTGCATTCCTGTGAAGTTTCTGGAAGTCACCCCTCTCTATAGAGTTGGTCTTTGCGTTCAGTGTAAGAGAACATGTGCTCATCAGTGTTCTCACTCTGACCTAGTTCTTTATGGCAGCTTTGTTTTAAACATCTATTTAAACTAAGCTAACTGTTTCATCTTGATTCTGAGCTGGCACCAGCATTCAGTAATATTCTTCATTCATCTGACTGGTCTTGGGAACCTTTCAGTAAACTAGACACAAATGTTATCTGTTGGTTTAGTGTTCTTACCCCTGATACTCTCCCCAGCTCAAAGCCACGCAGAGACCTCGGTTTTTGCTGCTGTAGTTTTCTTATCATTATGTTGCCTAATTTTATTACAGCAATGACATCATTTCTCATGGGGGTAGATATTGCTGTGTTCAGTGAATTAAAGTTGTGTCTCACCCAAAGGTATTGATGAGGCTGTACCATGTAGATGAACAGGTATGCATGGGAACGACTTTGTGCAGGATTTGGTGACTCAGAGTTGTGTTCTTGGATAGCAAATCTGTGTTTGGTTAGGCTAGCTAAACCTGTTGAAAGCATCTCAGTAGGGCTGGATTGTAGGAAGATTCTCAATTATAGGCAAGCTGTTCTCTCATGGTATTTTCTATTAACCCCAAACTTATATACCAAAACAATTGAAACTTTCAATCCTTTAGTACTTTGGCTAATCTAAGCTTTATTATAGATAAAAATTATGTTGACAATGGATTAAAAGTATACACACTTAAGCTATGAGTAGAGAACTTATAGATTTATGCAACTAAATAGTGTACCCTTTTCTCATCACAGGAGTTGGGGGAACAGTATTGAGCTGAGTCTGGACAAGCAAACATTTTGCTCCAAACTACATCATAGTCACTTCACTTGAAATGTATGTGAGCAACTACTGTATTTTGAGAGGAGATACATAGGCCTGAAGTGGCACACATTCATACCTGGACCCCCTAACTGAGAAGAGGAACTCGTACCTCTTTGGTCTTTACAAAATAGAACATAAACTCCTCTCATTTTGTTTCCTCCACTCTTCCAAGAGCAGCCATATTTTGGTACTTGTGAGCCAAGTAAACTGATTTAGCTGGTTGAACCACTGTCCTGACTGCCAGAAGTAAGGACCATGGTGGGGTGGCACTCACTGCTTATTGAAGTTGGCCATTTTGGATCCTATGTTAGAGTAGTGTCACAAACATTTAGGGCTCTGAGTCCTCCTCCTCCTCCAGGTGGGCTGACCTGTATCTCTGGAAACTAGCATGCCAGCTGTGGTGCACACCACATGAGATCTCCCACCTCCGAGTAGCTGAGGAGGCACAGTGTCAGGATGCGGTGCAGGACTGCAGGCAGCAGCTCTTAGCTTCTCTCCAAGTAGCTTTACTAACTTCTGACCCCTCTGTCTTTATTCTTCTATTAGTCCTATCATTAGAGACATCTTTCTAGATAGGGATCCACTGGGTCCCAGACATTAGCTGTTCTGCTTGCTCACATTGTGAGACTGAGATGCAGTAGTCAGGAAAGCAGTAAACATACTTGCTCATGGATGCTTGAAATCAAAGCAGGAAGCCTCCTCCACAGTTACCAGTGTGTACATCAGAACAAGGCTGGATTGCCTGAAAAACAATCCAGCTCTCCTTTGCATTAGGCAGCTGGCCACTTTCACATGTAGTTGGGAGTTTAAAACCATCATGTGTGACCAGCACACTTGACTTTCCTCAGATATTCTAAGAGAAGGATGCATGCTTGTACCTGGACCTACAGATACTCATATTCCATGCTAGTAGCTAGTGCTTACTGTACTACTGCCATGTAAGAGAAAGGCGTACACAAGATATACAAATTGGATGTCCGTATCTTTTGCCAGTGGCCGTTCAGTTTTTCTCACATCATCTGCTGAAAGGCTACCCTCTTTCTTTTAATAGTTGTGGCACTCCTCAAAAATAAAACAAATGTATGTGTGAGGATTTGTTACTGAGCTCTTCATTCTGCTGTGCTGGCCAACCTATTTCTATGTCAATACCACCTTGTGTTAGCAACTATTGATTTGTAGTAAATGTTGAGTTGCTAATCTTCTGCTTTATTCATCTTTTGAAAGATCACTGCAGTTTTGAGGGATCCTTGTAGTTCCATATGAGCCTAAGAATTTTCTCCACTTTGTAAAAAGGATTAACAGAGATTCCCTTTAATATGTATATTTCTGTGAATAGTATTGAAATCCTAATAATGTTGTCTTCTTGCCAATACAGATACTTCTTTCTGTGTATTTCTGTCTTTATTTCTTACTGATTTAAAAAATATCCACTGACAAATGAAGATTGTATGTATGTATGTTGTCCTCACAATGTGTTTTGATACATGGATGGATTTTACAATGTTCAGTCAAGGAAAGCCAGCCTGTCTTCTCTAGCATTTGTAATTTTTTTAAAATGCCAAGACACTTAAAATCCTTTCTTCTTTTCTGAAACATATAACATTCCATTATCATGACCCGCAATCATGCAGTACAGTGGGATGCCAGGTCTCATTTCTCCTAACTGTATCTGAGTACCTATTGATCAGGCAGTCCTCACATCTTCTCCCTTTCAAGTTTCCCTGAATCTCTGGCAACTGCTATTCTACCTTCAATTTCTATGGGATCAACTAACTTTAGATTTGTACATATGAGCAGGCACAGGCCATACTTGTCCTTCTGTGCCTTGGTTTATTTCACTTAACACAATGTTAGCCAGTTTTATGCATGTTGTCACAGGTGACACACTTGGTGAAATAGTGTTCCATTGTGTGTTTCCCACATTTTTTCCCATTTTTAAGTTGGTGGACATTTAGGAAATATTATGCTTTCATTATTTATTTCAACAGTATTTTATAGTTCCAGGGTGTAACTGTTTCCATCTCTTTGGTTAGATTTATACCCAGGTGTTAAATTCTTTTAGGAGGTATTATAAATGGACTTTCTTTATTTCCTTTTTGTTTATTTATATTTATTCCTGGCACAAATAACTAAATTGAGCTTTTGTGTGTTAATCCTAATATGTATGTCTCTTTTTGTCTCTGTCTCTCTGTCTCTGTGTGTGTGTGTGTGTCTGTCTGTCTGTCTGTCTCTCTCTCTGTATGTGTGTATTTTAAAATAGTTTTTTTTAACTTTTATTACCAATTTAGATATTTTTCCATATTCTTCTTGTGTAGTAGTATGGGATAGAGCTTTCAAAATGGTGTTGAGTTTTCTTGTTCCTGATGTCAGAGGGAAAACTTGTAGGTTGTTTGACATTGATACAGTGTTAGCTGGGAATCATACAGCCTTGGTTGTTCTGAGTTGTTGTTGTTGTTGTTGTTTACTTGTAATTCTAGGAGTTATCATAGAAAGGTTGAATATGTTTTCTGTATAATTTTGAGATGATCATGCAGGGCTCTCTGCCCCCAGCCCCACAGCTTATTCTATTATTATTTTTAATGCATTTCATTGAATGCTTAGATGAAACCACCTTATAATTTCTTAGATAAATCCTACTTGTTATGGCAAATGCTGCTTTCAATATTCTGCTAGATGGAATTTGCTTGTTTTCTTAAAGAGATTGTGTTTACATTCATAAAGGATATTGATTTCCAGTTTTCTTTTCCTATGGCATTCTTACCTGTCATCAAGGTATTTGGGGTCCCATTGAACAGAGGAGGAACTTCTCTCTCCCCTTTTTTGGACTGGCACATGATGGATCAGTGTCCATCTTTGCTTGGCATTTGACAGAGTGCTGGGGAATCCTTCTAGTGCAGTCATTTTTTTACTGGGAGCTTTGATTACTAATTTAACCTCTCTGTTTGTTATGGGCCTGTTGAGGTTTTCTATTTGCACTTGAGTAGTTAGGTAGTTTTTGTGTTTTCTATTTCTTCTGAATTGTGTAATTGGCCAGCATACAATGTTTTCAGTTGTTAGCTGGTGTTTCTTTTATTGCATACCATTTGTTTGCCAAGATAACCCCATGTGTGTGAGTAATCTCATTAATTTTTATATTAACCCTAAGATATAAGTGGGGATATGTGGTATTCTATTTTATTAAATGAAAAGAATAAACTGAATTTTTTAGTGTTAATTAAGTTTTCAAAGGCTTCATCACATCTCAAAAATGATGGCATCTACATTCAGACTGAAATTCTCTGAATGGATATTTCATGTTCTTGGAACATAGTCTAAATGGATATGATCTTAAGGAACTCTGCACCTTTTTGTTTAGAAAGTAATTTTGCATGTGAGCTTATCCAAACAACATTTTACAAAGCCAGTCATCTCTGTCTTCCACAATATTTCAGAGTAGAGCTGTGTCACCAACACAGGGACACTAGTCACTTGAACCCACATATCTAGAATGAAAGCATCTCCACAGTGCTCCCATCATTTGCCTCTGCTCTTAGTGTGAGTGCTGAGGTCCAGAAAGAAGACATAGTCATCTGGACAAAGCAACCTGTGTCGTGAATGCCAAGGTTCATTTCCTACGTCTTCTTATGTTTAGAGATTCTGTCATAGATGAACTGTAGTTAGATATGAACTCTGAGTTGATTTCTTATGGAGATGCTTTGTATCTGTTCATTCATATTCACTCACTTAATTGCTGCCCTCATGGCAATGCCATGGCTTTCAGATAATTGGCCAAGGGCCTAAACACCACCACCAAATAACTGAAGGGATCAATATAGTCCATGATTCTTAGGTTTTTAAAAGGCATGTAGAACAATCTATGTGATAGTTAAATAAATAAAACTAAGCTAAAAATATTTTCACCTGTAATAGTATTTGATGAATAGAAGAGAATATTAGCAGATAAATGAAAATATGCTGGTCTCAGCAATGTATGTTTTCTAATTTTTTGTGCCCTAAACAAACTGAAAGTATTGTGTTAGTTTAAAACATATCATATTACTGTAAACTTTTGCAACAATGTAGCAGCACACAGGGTTAAGTTTGGACCTCCTGTATCTCCTCAGAGGACCAAAAGATGGTGTGTAAAAGTGACACAAGCAAGTCTATATTAGAAACTTTTGTATAGTGGCAAGATCAGTCATAGCTCATGAAAGTATGCTCCATATGTTTGTCAACTTCTAGTGATGCCACCAAAATAATTTGTGAAGTTAGGTATGTGTAAAATATTTCTCTTCTATGTTGGAGGGTGGAAAATGCGATGAGAGCCTTTATTCCCATCTTGATATAGTTATTGGAGGAGCTGAGCCCTCACTCTCAGCTCTGATTCCTTCTGCCCTTTACCCCTCCCAGGTCTCTAAATGACTTTTATAGTTCATTAATACCTATACCCAACAATCTTAGGATCTATGAATCTCCCAATCTCTTGCCTTTCTTAGGAATGAAAATAAATGCACAGAATTTTACTCATGAGACTTTGACTGTTTTCCTGATTTTTAAATGATATTTTTTTTTAGATAATAGGATTTATATATGAAATGTGCCTAATAGGAACATTCTGGGAGGTGTCTGGTATGTTCTAGGGTCTTGGAATAAGTTCTCCTCCTCTAGTGATTAATTAAGATCATGAAGATTTGGTCGCATCTGAATGTCTCTGGAAATTTAAGAATTTACTCTCTTCTCTCATCTCTCTCTCTCAGTTGGGATTCTTGGTGGAGAGGGGATGCTAGAGGAACATTGACTGTTCTGATGAATGAAGCCAAGTGTCAGCCGCATTTACATGGGTCTCAATTCTGTTTTGTGTGTGCCCTGCAATGATAGCTAGACTGTCAGAAGATGAGCTTATAGGATGGCCCTTGCTTCTCTGATTGGTGTTTGGGGACTGACTGCTTAGACTTAAGGTAAAAAAAGGGCCAGATTACAGTCATGCCTAAAGCGAACCTGTTTCAACAGGCTGCTTTTTCCTTTGTACAAATTTAAAAAGAATGGTCCTCATGCAAACATTTCATATCCAGAGACAAATTTGAAAAAAATTGCAGCAACATGTTGGCTGATTCCCTGCCAAGTCTGCCACTGCAAACTTTTCTTGATCAACTGTTACTAAAGAAAAGTAGGGTGGATAAAGGAAACGTGTAACTTTGTTATCACAACCTTGACTCACAGTGCCCGAAAATCCCTCGCCCTGGTACATTTTTTTTCTTCTACAGCTAACACTCATTCCCCTCTCCCGCCTTTCTGCTCCCCCCCCCCCTTCCAACCATCCTCAGTGATATACTCCATTGCTCTAATGTATTCATGTCGACTTTTAGTACTGATACAATGATGGGTTCTGGAGAAATAGCTTTCTGAAGATCTATTCAGATATGCAGATTCAAACCCGCAGAAAGGTTAAAAATATTTTGAAAATATGCTTGTCAACAGTGGAAAGAAAGCTGTTTGTAGCCAGCAGGTGAGCTGGAGAGTACTACAGGGTGTGGTAGAGACAGTCATAAATTAACTGGCAAGCCAGAAACCATGTAAAAAGCCGACTATTTCACGGCACAGTGGCATGACAGCTATGGAGAAGGAGTGCCCTGGGGAATTCTTTCAGAGTTTGATTTTTTAAAATATGTTTGACATGAAAAATGTTTTAGTACAAATAAAGCCACTGGTATTAAACTTCCAGGGAGGGGGTTGTGGTGTGGAGTTGCATGAATAATGCATGACATTTAAAGAAAGAACAGCTTTAAAATGTTTGGGGAGGAGGTCCATGCTGATGGGTGGAATGGTTATTTTTTTCCCTCTATTTTTGAAACATCATTAATTCAGTATCATTTGTGGGTTCTTTTTAAAAGCTGATAAGATAGCCACCAAAAAATTACCATTTGACTTAGATCAAGATATTTTTTCTTCAGATAATTTAGTTTAAATATCAAGAAGATCAGTAGACTTATTTAAGCATAGAGTGATAGTCATTTACTATAAAAATAATTTTGCCAAGTTATCTTTTTTAAAAAGCTCCAAGAGTAGGGCAGACGAAAATCAGCCTCATGGAAGGAGAAAAACCAGATCAGATATTTTGAACATTGCTCCATAGGAGACCGGCACAATGTGGCCTTAGCGAGTGCATTGTAGCGGCACTCCGTTTGCAATCAGAAGCCAATTGTTACTGGACTGTGTACAAGCGCACACTGTGCTCAATGGTCTGATGAGGTATTATGGATATGATGCAAAGAGACCGTGCAGATCAGAAGCTAACAATTTGTTAAAAGTGAAAGCAACTTAACATTTACATTGGACCAGCTGAGTAGCACTTTACATGGCAAGCAGGGATGAGTTGTAAGAAACTAGGGGTACCAGGCACGCTGTGGGTGTAAGCATCTATGCAGACAGGAAACAAGAGCTTCTCCTGCTTTCTATTTGACAACCCCAGTGCCTGGAACTCTTCCTGCAATGTCTCTTCATTATTACATTCAGCGTTCAGTGTGGAAAAGTTCATGCAAAACAGCATGATTATTATAAATGTCAAAAATGTGTGGGGGAGCAGCCTATTAAAATATAGCCTAGAGATAGTACATAACACTGACTTTAAATAAGTAGCTGGAGCCAGCATGCTACTACATTAAATCACTGATATTGTGTGATTCACCCACAAATATTAATTTTTAGTTCACTCACCACCATTACAATATGTCCTTCATCCCTTCCTCTTGTCTCTGTGAGTATCTGGCCACGGCCTGTGTTCTCAGGTCACAGGAGGTGTTTCAACACAGGTAAGTATTGGCTTGGGCATGAAGTGCCTTACTGTATAACATAAAGAATACTCCCAGGTTTTCAGTGCAGGCAGCCCAGGCAGAGTGAGAAGTTATTTAACTGTCATCTTCACCAAAACACTTCAATCAGTGTCTTGTGTGTGTGTGTGTGACTGTGTACCAGGCTCCACTATAGTACCAGAGTTTAGACCAAAAGACACAGATTTCCCGTCAGGAGGCTACCAGAAGGTAAGATTGGCCATATTAAAGGGGATTTTTTTCTTATCATTTTGTTTATTTTCTATGAAATAAAATTTAGCATTGTGGCTTGTCATTTTTTTGTTTGTTTGTTTTTTGACTCTAATTCTCCATTTTACTTACCAAGTCCAAACTTTCTGTTTCTCTGAGAAAAAAAATCCTCTTTTCCTCGGCCACAGTGTGCCGAGCATCAGCCTGGCTTAAATTTTTTTTTTACTCTTAAAAAAATGATGTACTACAAGATTTTGTAGTGGAGCGAACATGCTTGAATTGCACATTTAATTTTTTTCAACATCACATTCATGTTTTGCCAGTTTGCCTACCAGCTATCTGTTAACAAAAAGTTCCAAGGCGGCAGCGCAAGCCTGTGCCCAACTAAGCCTTTTGTTTCTGCAGATGTTTGGGCTTAGGGCAATGTTGTAAAGCTCAGGCGATCCAAGGACCATGTTTATACTTGTCTGCCACGATTCCCTGTGCATTGTCTAAACCTGTGTGCATTGTTCTTTCCGACAGGTGATAACTACCCCGTACAGTTCATTCCGTCAACAATGGCAGCTGCTGCTGCTTCTGGACTCAGCCCTTTACAGCTTCAGGTAAGTGCCAGGAGGAAAAAAGAATGTGGGAGAAGGGCCAGTGCTTGAGTGGAAACCTGCAATCCAGCTGTATTCTAAATAATGGCCTGAATGTTAAATAATTTTTTTAGCCTAGCCCAGAGAATTAACCCCTTCTGTATGTAGCATGCTGAAAATGGAAGAGAAAAGTGCCAGTTCCAGCCGTTTTGAAAGGAAATCCGATGTCACAATTTTGTTCTGTGGTTCTGTGTGCTCTCTCTTAGCAAGTTAACAGTTTAACATTGTTTAAGGCTAGTTGTTTGAAGGTATTAGCTTTTTCCTTATCCACGTTTCATTTGGGTTTCCTTTATATGCAGATATCCAGACAGGGTTTTTTCCCCATCAGCTTTAGACCAGAGACAGTGCCGGGCCTTTTTCTCCTTGCTGCTCAGGGAATAAGGAGCCATTATTCCTGGTTACTTTGATTATTTAGCAAAATATAAACACACTGCTCCCGAGTTTGTAGTGTGACCTTGTTCTTGCCGGGGTTAAAGGTCTAGGCATGGTGCCCAACTCAGTTCTGGATCAGTGTCTCTTGTTTACCAAGCTAATCATGTTTGGAGGCTGACTGAAGAATTATTGCACCGTATGTTCCTCACAGTAAAATGAGGTATTTAGAATAGTTCTGGGTCTTTGCACACATCTAACACCCTTGTTAGAGCCATGAATTGACTTTAAATATGAATAGATTTCAGTGCTAAAAACAAAAAGAGTCAAAATTTTAGTATTAAAATACTTAGAAATAACATGATAAGCTTCCATACAGTTCAAAGTTCCTTACAAACAGTTTTTATCTGCGTTTTCCTTTTGAACCTAGGGCAGTGCTTCTGGGCAGACAGTATTTTTGTGTTGTTATTGCCTGTGAGATTTGAATATAAAGGGTGTGCCACTGTCGTGCCAAAAGGAAACAATGCTCACACACACACACACACATATACACACACCCCCCACAACACTTTAAACACTTTCAGTTGGGTCAAGAAGCAAAGAATTTTTTTTAACACTGGAGAAGTTTTTGTCACAAGCCTCTTCTGGTCAGCATGAAGCTGGCACCCATTAGAGGCACCTGGAACAAGGACATCTTGCTAGCAGGTGGCCAGCTACTTCTCTCACAGACATTTGCCTTTCACACTCCCAACACTGGGCTCCGAGCAGCAGAGGAAGATGTAAAAGAAACCCTCCCATTGGTGCCCCTACTTTGGTTCTCCTCATCCCGCTGTGGAGCTGTACTGTGGTGCTTTCTGGTTTTAGAGGCAGAAGGTCTCTGACCAGTTTCTATAAAACAGAGAGACCTGGTATGGGACTATGTGCCATCCTTTGATGTGGTCTACACCCTGCATTGAATTCCATGTTGTTTCATGAGTTCTGACAGTATGCTTTGTCTTTTTTTTCTGAATATGCCATTAAACAGAAGGGTCATGTCTCCCACCCACAAATTAATCCAAGGCTAAAGGGCATAAGTGACCGCTTTGGCAGGAATTTGGACCCCTATGAACATGGTGGTGGCCACTCTTACAACCACAAACAGACTGAGGTATGAATGCTTCTGTTGGTGCTTCTTTGGGCGGGGACTAGACGGTTCCAGCACATTCTAGGCCTTTTGAAAAGTGGCAACAGCTTGAATGCTAAAACCAGTCTCCTGTCTCCTAACCCGAAGGCCTTAAGCTAGGTAGCTAGGTTCTATTCTGCCTTTTTCTTGTAAGGAGCTTCAAAGCTGGCTTTCCACATTCTTATCCTTTCTCATGTGTAATGTCTTATGTTTAGCAAATACTTAAACTTTAAAATCATTTCCATGTAACCACATTCTTCCCTGTAACCTTGAGCAACTATAATTCTGATTATAGAGTTCTACAGTTAAGGGATAGAGGTCCTGAGAGCCCACCACAGCTGTTAAATACTCTGGGTCATAGGGTGACTACTCACCCACAGCTGCTGACTCTTCCTGAGCTGGGTTTCATAACTTAGTTTTCATAGGCTGAAGTTGGGTGCCTGGGCCTGGCTGAGCCAACAAGTTTCTCAGGTATCCTTTAAGTATTTAACCACCCAGAAAACCTTTTTCAGTGTTGTGGGAAATCATGCCCCTTCTGCATGTGTGGTTCCTTTAGAACATGAAGGCCTTCTCTACAACAGGAACCTGGCCCTTTTCTCTGTGATGTCTGATCTGACTGCATTCCTCTCCTGCATTGATCATTAGTGTCCCTCTCTGGTTCTTTCAGATATTGGGGTGTTGTAATGTAGCTACTGATTTAAAAAAAAAAAAAAGATTAATTTTCATAGGTGAGACCAAGTACCAAACTTTATATTCTAATCCAGATGGGAAACTTCACCCATTGCACTCCTCTAAAAAACTCTAATTGTATGTATATTCAGCCCTTTGGTCCTATCAGTGTAGACAGATCAGTTGTCTGTGACCTTTGGACATGATCTTTACTTTTTAGGCCACCTACTTGGAAGTGATGGTAGATGCTGAGGTGGTCACACCTAAGGAGGAGGACAAGATAAAAGGCCACCTTGAAACAGCCAAAGGAAGAACTTCAATGCCCTCTGTCATCTCCCTGCTCTTTGATGGGGCAGGAGACTCTGACCTGACTAGATACAGACTGGCACACTCTGCTGCCTTCTGCAGAGCTAGGAAAGCTTTCTTTCAAAGGCCTTTCTGTTGGCTGTAGAAATGTTGCCATATTCCTGGGCAGTGTGAAAATGAACTCATTCCAGAACGGGCTAAAGACGGGTGTATAGAGAGGGGGCATCCTTTCTGTATGCTGGTAGGTAGCAAACTGACTCATTCAGTACACTCAGCCCAAGGAGCCATGATGTGCCTTGGAGACTGGGAGTGGGGGACAGCCACACAAGCTCTTTGCTTTTGGTTCTTTGTAGGATATCATGTTCTGTCCTTTCCTCCTTCCTTCAGCTAGGGTCCACCAAATCCCTTATTTTACCTCATGCTTCTTCCCTGATCTCTTCCCTCACAAACACAAATGCCTGCTGTATCAGATCTGGTTTCTGGAAGCCATAGTGTCATAGCTTACCAGACTCACAGAGATGCTGGGATAGAAACTAGGCAGATACCACATGTCTGTCGTTCTAATTGGGCCAATCCCATTCTATGCAAGAGTTTTGCGTAGCTTTGTAGTTTTTACAGCTTTGTAGTTTATATGTATCTAGTCTGAGAGTATCCTGGGTTTTTATTTGTACTGTGTTCTCTTGCCTGCATTTCAAATTTTTATTTATTTGCGGTGCATGCTTTTAATCCCAGCACTTGGGAGGCAGAGGCAGGCAGATTTCTGAGTTTGAGACCAGCCTGATCTATGGAATGAGTTCCAGGACAGCCAGAGCTATTCAGAGAAACCCTATCTCGAAAAACAAACAAACAAACACAAAAATCATTATAAAGAAATACCTTTATTGTGATGAACTCACAAATAAAAATGTCTCATAGCTGGTTTAAGAAATCCATTTCCAAACTCCCAGAATCTCAGTGAATTCCTGTACAATTATATTGCATATTTGAGCTTTGATTAGGGCTTTACACTTACTGTCCACCACATTTTTATGCACATATTCATCCTAAAAAGAAGAAGAAAAAAAGAGTTGACACTAGAAAACAAGCAGCCTTATATCCTCTTCCACAGCTCACTGTCCGTGTGCTTGCAGCCTGTCTTTCCTTGTTAACTAGTCTTACCCTCCCCTGGTCTCCTTTCTAAATGTTACACTTTATCCACATTTACAATTGTTTACCTGTAGAAGAGTATACATCATAGGCTAGATCTGCATCCAAGGGAGGACATGTGGTTCCTCCTTTCCATTAAAAAAGTATTTTTGTTCATCCTAAGGGGCTACAAACCCCTAAGCTCCATTGGTCTTTTCTCTAATTCCTTCACTGG
>NW_022196904.1:104463871-104496637 GCF_008632895.1 Mastomys coucha | reverse complement strand
AAAATGCAAAAAAAAAAAAAAGTATTTTTCTGCATGTCAACACACCTTTGATGTTGGTTACACTTGTATGAAAGGCAGGTTTTCCAGATTCTGTAGCCTGAGCACAGCATATTTACTGGGGCATCTTTAAACAACACAGTAGACACCTGCATCTAAACTTCTGGACAGTAATATTTAGAACAATGTTAGGACATTTAGAGAGAAAACTTCATGATAACTTGCTTTACTGCAGTTAAATCACTACCTCTTAAAGCTCAGGCTTTTTTTCCTCCTGTGGCAAGCCAATATGTCATCTTTCTGTCAGTAATAGAGGTCATGATAAACTGTGACAGTATCCGAGTTTCTTTACAAGGAGAGCATCCTAGGAGGAGAACTCTACAGCACACTAACCCTTAACCAACACAGTGCTCAGGGTTTTGTTTTCTCTACCTGTTGATCTCCCGTCAGAAGTTGGCATTTCTGTGGTCACATGTCTGGAACCCTAGCAACACTATTCGTACCCTCAAGTCTGAAAATTTGCATCAAGGAGAGAAA
This sequence comes from Mastomys coucha, assembly GCF_008632895.1. NCBI lineage: Eukaryota > Metazoa > Chordata > Mammalia > Rodentia > Muridae > Mastomys > Mastomys coucha. The sequence goes on along the minus strand of NW_022196904.1, from coordinate 104,496,103 downwards.
AGGTATTAAAAATGGAATGACCCTTCTGACATTAGCATATTCCAGTTTTGTCTTTAAATTAAGGAAGACAGGGAAAGCTCTTCTGTCTGATCTAAGGTCTGGTCGTCTCTGCCTCAGGGGCACAATATCAGCAAAGAGGCCAAAGGTGCTATTTTTAGTTAAACAGTTCAGCAGATGGAGGGGCAAAAACTCGTATATCTGAAGGCTGAGGTGCTTGAACCATTAATTTTGATAATGTATTTAACCCTGGGAACAATTGGAAACTGTAACTCTAAGGTTACAATGCTTTTGACCTTTCCAGAACAGAGGGCACTTTCCACAGTAAACAATATATTATATTGCTACTTACTCTTGGGCGCTCACCGTATACATTTCTGGACCATTTGCCATTTGCTTTTGGTAGCTATGTTAGCACTGGTCCTTAAGTAAGTCAAAAAGAACGTTCAGGAAAGGGGACCAGAATAATGAGGCAGTCATGTAAATATGGCCTTTAAATAGATACGATGTTAGATTCTGTCTGAAGATAGACTGTCTCAACACCTGAGTTCTGGATTTTTTTTTCTATTTAAAAGTATTTTCAGTATATTGATTCATTTTACCTGATTACTGTCAGCGATAGATCCCAGGATAATTTTGCTTTGTTTTGTTTTTAATTGGGAGCAATGCTGCCTCATAGTTGTAGCTTATATTAAACACAATCTAGTACGATATGCAAAGTGATACACCTGCCTCATGCCTTCTTATTAAATGATGCATGCTTCTCTTCAGCAAATCCAGCCGTTAAATACCACACAGCTTAGGAATTTCTAATTAAAATATCTCCACATGTCAGCATATTGGTAATGTATTATTTTAATCCATTTATTTTGTTTATGAAACAGTGACATATGTTTAGATTGTGAAATATATGATCCTTAAAAATCATTTTATTGAAGAAAATTAATTCCCACAGAACTGTGTGGGTAATGTGTTCACTCACCCAGCCAGCCACTGGCAATGCTGCCAGTCTTAATGTTGAGTCGGCTCTGCAGCTTTATCCATGCACGGTCTTGAAGGGAGCCTCGTGGTTCATTTTCTTTCATTTCTTTTTCTTTTTTTCTTGCTTATGATTCAAACCTGCCCTTCTACATACACTGCTGAATACTTCTGCTACCCCTTTAAAAATACAATAAATGGTGGAACTGGGTATTATATAAGTGATTCTGAAAGAGAAATCAAAATTAAAACCAGCTAGCTACCTTTTCAAAGTTAGACAGTAATTTGTTTGTCAGTGGGGAGATGTTTGGGTCAGCCCTGAGATAAAGTGACTGTCAGCAGTTATTCCTCCAAGACAAGTAATTTCCCTCAATGCATTGCTGACAGATTGCTCACTTCTCTGAATCACCAGAGAAAACAAACTTAATATTGTCACGGCAGAGTTTCTGTCTTCATTAGCCCCTGAGAAGGATTTCCGAGCATTCAGAGCCACCAAGCTTTTAGTTGGAGCATATTTTAACAGATTGGTTCTTATAGTGGTAGCATGGCTAGTAGCCTAAATGGAGGAAATGGGTGTGGAAATTAAAAACAGTATCAATATAATTAGATTTCCACCTTTGTTGGTTATTCTGTCTTGCTTAGAGGAAAAATCTTGCCAACTTTACAAAGATGGAGGAGCATGTTGAAGGCTTTGCTAAAATGAAAAGGAACACATCTTTTAAAAAACAATATTGTCAAATTTAGTGCTTCATGTTAAAAGAGAAACCATTCGCATTTGTGTGGGAGAACTATTTTAGCTTTGGCTTCATCTGTTGTGTTTAGGGGCTCTCAAGCTACTGGGACCCTGTCTTTTTTGTGACAATTGTAAACATGCCTCATGCTAGGGATGTAGATGCTAATGCAGTTAGCTTTGCTGGATGGCATTGGGAGTTCATACAGAGTTGATCAGAGAGGCAGAGCACTACCCACCCTGTAGAGAGGAGGGGATTTGTTGACACTAAGCTTGTCTTGAGGATACCAATCAAGGGGCTGCATTTTGAGGAGAAATGCTTGCCTTTTATTAATCAACCTTCACAAACCCACCCCTCAGCTTCTTCTCTTGACTTTCAAGAGGTACAAGACTTGAGAGAACTGCAGCAGCTGGATCCCATGTGCCCTGAGCTCTGCTTCTTGTCATCCCTTATTTGCTGTTTGCTGAGCACTATTTCCAAAATGCTTCCTTTTGTCAGCCCTTTTACAGTGAGAAAAGCACTATCTATCTATCTATCTATCTATCTATCTATCTATCTATCTATCTATCTATCTAGTCATGGTTGTCATGAATAGTATATGGGATCATAAATCATATTTCACCAAATGCTGGCAACTAAATAAAATCTTTCCAACATCACCAAGTCCCTCATAGTTATCTGACAGGACTGTCAGGCACTGAATTTAGATATGGGCATTCTTTTTTTTCTTTCTTTCCTTTCTTTCCTTCCTTCCTTCCTTCCTTCCATCCTTTCTTTCTTCCTTTCTTTCTTCCTTTCTTTCTTTCCTTCTTCCTTTCTCTCTCTTTCTATCTTTCTATCTTTCTTTCTTCTTTCTTTCTTTCTTTCTTTCTTTCTTTCTTTCTTTCTTTCTTTCTTCAATGTAAAATCCCCAACATTACTTGGCATTGCTTTTAATAAAATGAACAAGAGTGAATGAATTTTATCTTTGGTGGCCATCATGTTTAACTTTCTTTAACACTCTACTTAAAACATTTGGTCCTATGCTCTGTCTGTAGGGAGCATATAAGTTTACACTTGCAGATGCCACTTTAAGAAAATGTGCATGGTCTTGAGGAACCCTGACAGAAGCTAAAGGAAATATAAGCAAGTTAAAGGGAGATACATAAGCATTCTCCAGCCCTTGGACATCTGACTGGTTATTATAGTCGCCAAAGTCAAAATCTGTACTCATCTACCATCCTTGTATAATCAAACAATGGGTGAGGGTGGGGGTTCCTTTAAGATGATTTTCACTTAGTTTTAAGGCAGTGTAATGAAGTTGAGAGAGGTGGCTCTTCTCCCATAGGCCCTGTTACCTTTGGTGGTTTGTTGTTTGATTCTTTGGGCATTAGACTGTACTCTCAAAGACAGTTCAGTGGAAGCCAGAATGCTGGAAGCATAAAGCTTCTACTAATGTGAAGAGCCCCACATCCCTACCAAGAGTCATTCACCTCCAGCCCCACCTGTCACTCACTCCACAGCCAAGAATCTCCCACTATGCAAAAATGGTCAGCCCTTACTTACTTGTGAGCTCTACAGTCCATGAACCCAACAATCCATGGGAAGAAAAATGTCTTGAAAACTCTGCACTTCTACTGAATGTGCACAGGTTATTTTGTCATGACTCCCTAAATAATACAATATAGCAAGTGTTTGCATAGCATTTACATTGCAATAGGCATTATACAAGATCTAGAGATGAGCTGAAGGACACAGAAAGATATTCAGGGATCATGTGTATTATATAAGAGTCTTGAGCATCTGGAGGAGTGAGAACAAATCCCTCACAACTACTAAGGGAGTTGTCCTTGCATGTAAGTAGACAGTGACTGCTCCTTCTGTAAGAACACTGCTATCATTATTTCCCCACATAAGCTTGGTAGCATTTTGGATTGGTAATGTCTGTGTATGTCTATACTGGAGTTAGAGGATGAGCTGACTGATTAGAAAGTAATGTATTAGAAAGTTTGAAAGAACAGTATTTCTGTGTCAGTAGAGATTTTCATCCATTTTTCAATGACAAGATGAGTAGAGCCAACAGTTAGAACATTTATATCGGGAAAAGATATAACAAGCTAATTTGATTTGTCAGGTAACAGATAAGACTTATCAAGACTAAACCATTCAGGTATGATCATTAGTGTAAAGGGAACAGGAGAATAAATGGACTCCCACACAGCCTATCAAACAGACTCTCACACAACTTCCCAGAACTTGAAAATTCTAACTTAAATATTTGCCTCACCAACTGATCGGGAAGATGGAGACCCTAGGGAATGTATTCAGCTCTACTCAGCTTTTATTCTTTTTAGTCTGGTAAACAAGAGTACAAATTCTGCATTAATTGTTTATTGATATAATGGAATTGTGTCTGTTTATAAAACCGGGGCAAGAGAGTGTTTATTCCTCTCAAAATTTTGATGTAAATATCTGCTATTCTCACTAATTATAAAGACTAGAATATACAGTGGTTATTTTTATATGTGTGATATAAACCTAGTGATATTTAAGTAAAAGAGACTGAGAAGCAGGACGGGGTCAAAGGTTTCCCTCACAGACATAAGCCAACTGCACTACAAAACTTCTTCCCATGAGTGCTGGCATGGATTGGTTAGCCTCACAGATCTACCTTTCTGCTCTACCTTGGAGACCACATATGGTCTGCAGGTTTCTAAGAGTCCACCCAATTGTCAGTATAGGGAAGTTTTGTAATATTTTACCTTCTACATAATTGCTTGAAACCATCTCAGTTTATTTTGGCTATTCTAGTATTTAAGGCTTATGATAATGAGTTGTAATTTTTCACATATTATATATTTAGAGAGGTAGATATAACTTAAATGTTATGAACAAGGGAGTCATTTCTCAGTTCATTGTAAACATCTTCTCTGTGCTGAATAACACACACATAAAAATAACCACTGTATATTCTAGTCTTTATAATTAGTGAGAATAGCAGATATTTACATCAAAATTTTGAGAGGAATAAATACTCCCTTGCCCCGGTTTCATAAACAGACACAATTCCATTATATCAATAAACAATTAATGCAGAATTTGTACTCTTGTTTACCAGACTAAAAAGAATAAAAGCTGAGTAAAGCTAAATGCATTTCCCAGGGTCTCCATCTTCCTGATCAGTTGGTGAGGCAAATATTTAAGTTAGAATTTTCAAGTTCTGGGAAGTTGTGTGAGAGTCTGTTTGATAGGCTGTGTGGGAGTCCATTTATTCTCCTGTTCCCTTTACACTAATGATCATATCTATGACCAACACTTGACATTGTGATAGGGCTTAACTTAGACCTCCTCTTTGGTACCTTGACAGTATTTCTTCTGGAGGTATTAACCTTGAGCAGTATGAAAGAAGGTAGAAGTAAAAGACACATGTATGAAGAGCAAGCACTTAAGACACATCCTTTGTTTAACTGTCTCACCTCGTATAAGGGCCAGTCTATTATGCTTGAATCCAGTTCAAAATGGAACTATTGATTATCTAGAAAGTCTACTTTTGGGTTATGTACCAACTATTTACTAGTTTACCTGTCCAGTTATGTTAAATAATGAAATACTACATATTTTAAAAATTCATCTTACTGGTTGATATGAAATGGGTGGATCTGGGAGGAGCTGAGGAAGAGTGAATATAATAATAACATTGTATAAAATTTTTAAAGGACCAATAAAATCAAAGTTCAAATATTTGCTTGGATATAACCATTGAACTTAACACTTATTAAGCTGGTCACAGAGGAATATGCCTGTAATCCCAGCACTTTTGCAGGGATGAGAGTTCAAGGTCAGCCTTGTCTACATAGCAAATTTTAGCCCAGCCAGCGCTACATGAACCCTGTCAAATAAATAAATAAATAAATAAATAAATAAATCTCACATTAAAGTTATATCAAAATATATCTAAATAATATATAAAGTTTATATCAAAATATATCTTTAAGAGAGTCTATAAGTGATTTATGTTCAGCAAGTTTGAAAAATGAAATGTATGTGTGAAAACAGTGGTTACTAAGGTTTGGAGTAAAGAGGGACAGGACAAGGAAGGAAATGGGATTGCAGGAACTGTGAAAATACTCTGAGAATATAAAGTCATGCTTTGTGAAACATAGAGAATGTGGGGCTCTGAATGACCCTCCTATAGCTGAGTACACAAGTTGATATGGCTTATCCTCAGTAACTGTTTCACTCTGACGAGGATGTTGATAATGGAGAGACCATATGCATATCAGGGCTCGGGGATGCAAAATCTCTGTGCCTTCTTAATTTTGCAGTCACACTCAAACTGCTCTAAAGTTAATGTCTTTTTTTAAGTTTATAAACAAATCCAAACATAAGAAATTTAGTGATTCAGTCCTTCCCCACTGTTTACTTAGTTCCTGTTGTGTAGCACATACTGTTCTAGGTAGCAGGCTTGAACTGAGGGCAGTTTTCTCCTGAAGGCTTGATTGCCAGTGTCTGGAGACACTTTGCTTTGATTGACAGAGAGCAATGAGATTACTGTGACATCAGGTAGGAAAAGATTGCCAGACACATGGTCCTGAGGATGCTGCAATAGTTTAGATAGCCATTGGCAACAGAAGCACATCCTGCCTAAAGTGCCAGCAGGGCTGAGTTTGAGAAAAGCATGTAGACAGCAGGAGGTATCAGTGGATTCTCAAAGCACCTGCCTTTACTGAGTTTGTATTCTGGTGTGAGAAGGAGAAAATAGAGGAGAGAAGTATCCTGTCCATCCACACACAGGCAGATTGTTACAAATCAAGACTTGTTTGATTGTCTGTCCTCTGTTTGTTCTTCTCTGATCCTCAAAACTGAAAGTTTTATACCAGCCAACTCTGCTGACAGCAGCCACAGCATTCCTGATGGAAGTAAACACACAGTATGTGCTTAGCTCGCCAAAGGGAGTGCTGATTTCTATTTCAACAGCATACACACTCTATGAGAGTGGTGTGACTATGCAACTTGGTGAAGATATGGAAGCTACTCATTAACTTTGGTGTGTGGGGGGTGCTTTCCTTAGAGCCAATAGTATGAATGAAACCATTCTTGGCAGAGGACTGTATCTGATGAATTAAATAGATGATACAAAGCAAAAGAAAAGTTAGACATGAACATCATTAAATAATAGCCAGCTGTGATGATGTATGTATATAAAAATGGAAAAATGAAATTGATCTAGTTGTATTCATGCTAGTTGTACACTGGCAGAATATTGTAATATTGTGCATGTGTACACATGCATATATACAGATACGTATATAGCACCTGTTGTCCAGTTTAAAAAGCAATTTATATCTAGCGTTTGTAAGAAATGTTTTTAATATTACTCCCATATGTTTGAAGAAGAAATACAAGCTCAGGGGAATTAAGTGACTTGGACCAGGTTTCTTCCCTAGTGACCAGTTAGGACTTTAGTAGGTGGCTGGGTGTATGCTAGAATTTATTGCTCAGCAAGGATCCTTTCCTTTAAACTCCACTGAGTGAAGGGGCGCAGGAGGAGGCACAAGGCTGGCAGGATGCATAGCCGTTTAGAACTCCTTCACAAAGTGTTCCTCTTTTGGCAACATGGAAGTGAAGGGAGGCCAATTTAATTAAATCATAAAGGGGACATTTTTCAAAGTCAGTGTGGTCTTCTCTACACCCCAAGGAGTTTACATACTTTTTGAATTTCCAGCTGTCTAGAAGAAACTTCAAGCTGAAAAAGAATTAACAAGCTAGAGAACTACTGTGAGGAAGAGCCCATCTCATTCCTTAGCTCTCTGTCCTTGGAGGAAATGCTTTGAATGCTTCTGTTGTGTGCAGCTCTATCCTTTGGAGAGTTCCTAGGGCTTTCTTGCAGTTTCAGAGTTTTGATGGGTCTCCTAAAGGAGCTGAGAACTGTGTCCTTGGCCATCCCTCCCTGCACAGCTCTCAGATTGTGTTCAGCAGGTTGCTCGCCTGCAGAGGAAGCAGATGTTTAAACATACTGGAGTGAGCGCCTGCTGCAGGAGGAGCTGCCTATGCCTCCTGACATCTGGCTGTGGCTGGGTCGCCTTCCCTGCCTGGGGCCAGGAGGCCTCGGGAGCCAGGGGCAGAGAGCACTGAGCCTCCGCTGCTCTTTAAGCGATTAGTGCACTGGACCAGTGATAATGTTGAATTATCGCTTGGCTGCCTCTTTCCCGGTAACCTCGGGACAATAGGAGAGTCAAGAAGGAGCATTCGCAGTAAAGTCATGTTCGGAGAGACACGACTGATTATGGAGTATTAAAGGGCTTTATTTTAAAGCGATTTAATTTACAAATAGATCCAGACAGTGTATGAAACTTCCAGAACCATTAGTGGAGCAGCTGAAGAGTTTTCTAATTTAAAGTGGCCGGGACAGAAGCGCCGGTTCAGCAAGCTCCATTTTTAGAGTTTGGGCAACTTGTCCAGTTGACGCTGTAGACGACAGGGTGTCTGACACAAGGAGAAAAAATGCTGATACTGTAGTGCTGGAGAAATTTCTCTAACTTGAGGGGAAAGTAGACTTTGTAGGTAAGAAGCCAGCTGGCTTCCATTGGAGGCTCTCACTGTCGGACCGCATTCATGTGAAAACGGGGTTGCGTTGGTTCCCCAACGCTGAAACCATCTGTTCCGCCAATTTCCTTTATGGTACGTGTTACTTAAGCACAATGGATATGGAAATGGGTAGTTTTAAATGTGTTTTTCTATGAACAGTTGTCACATTATGTTGCTTTGCTTCTTAGAATGTGTCATCAGTGAGACCCCTGAGTTTAAGTGTCTTGCCTGTGCTCACAGGAACGAGTTCGAGAGGAACAGCGTGGTCTTCCAGTTATCCGGTCCCATTCTGAGTGATTTGTATTTAATTAACACTGGTGAAAGGCTGGGAGCTCCATTTTCCAAGTCTCCCTCTAGTTAACTGGGAGAGAAATTTAAAAAACAAACAAACAAAAAGAAAAACATCTTTTCTGAATTTTCCTCTAACTGAGTTGTATGGCAATGGTCCATTTAATGCTCAAATGGACAAGGGTATTGCTTCAGTTACTGAATTGTATTTAGCTCCCTCTCAGAGGTCCCATTTCAAAACTCAGTAGGAAAAGTGCTTTAGTGTGGCATTCCCATTGGATGATCCCTTGGTCTGCTTAAAGAGAAAAGCAAGCAAACAAGTAAGCAAGCAAACAAACAGACAGACAGACAGACAAACTTTAAAACAAAGGAGAAATGCCACCTAGAATGTTCTCATTGCTTTTGCCTCAGCATCTTGAATTTACACCATTGAACAAGAACAAGAAGACACCCCTCCTGGTGGGGATGCTGGTCACCCGCTTAGGACCCCTTCCTTACATACAGAATGTGTTGGCTTCATACCCAGGGAACCACATAATGTATATATAGATAAGGGATAGGGTCAGACATAGATAGTATCAGTGTATGGGGCAAGGTAGGCAAAGAGAGGAGCTTTATTCAGATAATAGAGGTCTATGTATAACTCCTTTGATGTAGGTACCTCAATTTATTATCCATTCACCAGTGGTCTTTAGAAAGATACATTCAGGAGTTGTAGAACAAAATGGCCCTCTAGAATTCTCTCTCCATGAAGCCACAAACTACTAGTTCTGCAGTTCTGTCTTTAGGGGTTTCCTGACCACACTATGAGACCTGAAGGTCATTTTATATCAAGTCATGGCCAGTGTCCAAAAATATATGCTACTCTGTTTGGCAGCTAGCTTGCTCTCTCTTTTTTAAAAAACTCACTCATTTATAGTCCAAGTTCACAAAGCAGCAGAGGCATAGCCACACCATGGCCCATATGAAGCAGGAGAGGCATAGCCATGCTATGTCCAATGTATGGAGCTTAGAGGGAGGTTTTGGGACTTAGTTCTTTTCTTCTACCCTTTCACTGTGGCTTCTGAGGATTGGTCTGACCCAAGTGATAAGGCTTGTGTAGCCATGGCTTTTATTCCCCTGTGCCATCTTGCCTGCCCTGGCTTGCTCTTTTCTCTGTCTTTTGTCTTTAACTTTGTGAGTGGCTTGGAGGTTTTGTGCAAGCAGTGCTTCCTAGTTCTACAGGATCCCTGCAGTTATAAGAACCAAGTGAACATGGACTAATTTCTTCTGATTCCCAGCCTCTTCACCTGTGAAGCAGGAATCCCATCTCCCACGGGGCAGTTAGGAGGTTAAAGGAAACCATAGACAAACAAGGTCTGCTACATGGTAGCCTTTGTGTCTGTACCCTTGTATTGAAGTCTCATCCATTTACTTATTTAGCAAACATTTTGAAGTTATGTCTGATATCCTTCAGTTAAGCAAGCAAACTAAGCAATTTTCTACCCTCTTGTAGCCCAGGGAGGAAATCAGATAAGGCATAGTGGTTCAAAGCGAAGTGAACAGATAACACAGTGAGGTGTTCATTGGTTGTGGATGCTTACATATTTACAAACCTTTGTATCTAAATGCTGAGAAATATTTTGACCTTGTGTTTGTATCTCATGCTCCTAACTTCAAAAGCCATGAAGTCCCACACGATGTACTTGTGGGGATCACAGCCAGCTGGCAATTAGAGTACTTTAGTTTTGATTTCCTACTGATAAATAACAACAACAAAAAACAAACAAAAAGAACAAAAAATACAGAAAAATAATTTTCACAAGTCAATAGTAAGATCGTGAAAGCCACAGATTTTCATAACTGGAAACATAGAAAACCCTTGACCAGTCTCAATTGCTAAGTCCTACCTTGAGCCTGTCACTTGAATTTGGACAAATTAACCTTCCCAGTACCCAGATCCTTCTGTTAAGTGGTTTTAGAAATGATGTTCATGGGGGTAAAATTCCTGTGGAAAGTACTTTGCACACTGCCAAGAGCTTAATGAATCTTTTGATTTTATACTAAAGAAACTGTGACCCAAAGAGCTAGATTAGCTTGCTAAAGCTGTGGTGCTTATCAGTAGCGTGGGTGAAGGTGTGGAGAAATAGGGGCACCAATGCAAAGAGAAACCTTGTTGCTTAGTGTAAATAAGTTTGGGCTGAATAGAAACAGATAGCCAAGAAGACAGTATGCCTTATATTGTTATTGGTTTTGGTGATGTAGATACCAGGTGTGTGTTTGTATTTGGTTGTATCCTCATAATTAAGATTATCCATTGAAGTACCAAAAACGAAGCAAAGCAAAAACAAAACAAAACAAAAAACAAAAATCAACTCTTGTAGAAATGATAGGTATTATAAAAGATTATTTATTTCACTTATACATTAGTTTTCCAAATGTGTACTAAACGGCTACTATGTAGTAAGCGCCCTTTTTTGTTTTGGATCCAGAAGTATCAATAAAGCTCAACCGTTGCCCTCTTAGGGCTCACAATCTAGCAAGCATCAGAATAATTGTTAAAATAGATGTGTTCCCAGTTTGAAAACACTGGGGAAGGAGGAAATCTGGGGAAGTCCTGACAAACTTCTTGGGATGAGATGCTGGCAGTATTGACTCCTGGAAAAAGAGTGTGGGGAGGGAGGCACAATGGCAGAGACCTAGAGACATCCCTAGACAAACAGAGCAATGTGGGAACATGGGGGCAAAAGCAACAGTGTGGCACCTTTAGAAGTAATTGGTTCAGGTTGAATGTGCGAGAGCAGAGGTGAGCCTGGAAAGGTCAGCATGGAATCAGAGAGCAGCAGCCTTTAGGCAAATGAGGGGAGGTGCAATGCCCGGGTAGACATAACTTTACTCCTGCCAGGAATAGTAAATCAGTATAAGGTCTACTGAGTAACTTTAGTGTGTTTTATTCCTATATTAATTTGATCTCTAGTTTACATTTCTCATTATATTGAAATTGATAGTTAGGGAACTGTGTTTGGTAAGATTGATATTCCCTTCAGTACAATGGTGCCCTGTGGTAAGTGACACTGTACAAATAGTGTAAGGATACACGCTGAATAAACAACACTGTGGAAGATTGACATAAAGCCAAGGTCCAACCATTTCCTGGGGATTTGGGGAAATCCTGTAATCTGCAGTTTGTGCTCAACCCAATCCTGATGAAAACATGTAACGAGGAATTAAATCTATAAAGAAAGGCTCCGTTCTTCTCATTGTTAGCATGTTATAATTATGCCCCTTTCTGGAATAATAAAATGTTCCCTGGCAGAGGTCAGGATCTCTGTCACTGACTTATTTAACAGATCCCCTAACATCTGTCCTGCAGACTGCGCACTTTATTAGCAGACAAGAGACCCAGCAGCCGTGGCCTGCTGTGTACCTTTTTCACATCCACACAGCTGTGGATTAACTCAGACTCACCAGAAGAAGACCAACAAGAAGGGACAGTAATGTTATTGGCTGATTCTAAAACGACAGGAAGAAAGAGCAGAAACAAATGTTGCCTGAGCACAATTCAGTGTTTTTAGGGTGACAATTACCAGTCTGTTTGAAAAGGAATAAAAGCAGCTATTTCACAAAAAATAAAAAGAAGGAAAGTCTATTCATATCTGTGTGGGAACCTAATCAGGCTCTTGTTTCCAACAACGATGACTCCACAGTCACACCAGGTCTGCGACAAGAATGCGCCTTTTGTGTGCCGATAATGTGGAAACGATAAAATTTCCTTTAAGAGACATATGTGTTTATATCACGAGGTGTGTTACTTGACAAAAAGCTTTGTTCTTCTCATATTTTCCACACAGCATTCATGCTGAGAGGAGGCTGGAAATCTTTGATTAACTAGAATTAGTCGCTGAAGTCAAATAGTCACTTTGTTTTATGATTCATCTTACTGTGCTGTAAATTATCACACAGCATATAAGGAATGACAGAAAGAAATGCTGATTTGAACCTCTGACCCAAGACGGGCACAAGAAACATAGGATTATTCCTTCAAAGAGCTGCACAGAGACATAAATATTCCATGGTCTGTTGGAAAGATGCTTTCTTAACAAACCAAAGCTACGATTTGACATCAGGAATAGAGTTTTCTGGACATGGTACAGTAGGCTTAGAAGAGATACTGAGAGCCATAATGCTCTCCAAAAAGGCCAGGGCTTTGAATGTTTAAAGTTCTTTTTTTTTCTTTCTTTCTTTCCAAGAATAGACAGTAACAACAAAGACCAAATTAAGTTCCTGTTCCCTAGAGAATAGCAAGGTACTTTCCCTGTCACCAGAGGGAGGGGGGAACTTTTATAAATCTTGCCACATTCACTCTCAGCATGAGCATCTTGTTTCTGTAGTATGCAGCCTCCCAGTACTGGCTCAAAGGAATGGGCTGGGAGGAGACAATACCAAACACGGGCCAGCTGTGTGCAGGGATGGGGCTCATTCTGTTCCTGGTGATTTTTACCTTTCATCTAGCAAAGGACCTATTTCTGGAGCTTCATTGGAGCAAAGCTTAGCCAAGTGCTCTTAGTCAAAATGGTTCCCAGCCGTGGTGTTTCAGTCATTTGTAAATGCTTTTGTTAGACTAGTCTTTGTTTTCCTGGTTTGCTGTTCACCTGTTTTTATTTCTGGTCTATTTTTTCTGGTGTCAGGGATTGAATCCAGGACTTTGCACCTGCTCTACCACTGAGCTACATCCCCAACCAAGAATGTCCACTCTCTCTCTTTTCTCCCTCCTTCTCTCCCACCTCACAGGCTAAGCTTGTGTTCTATCCACCAAGCTCCAGCCTCAGTCCTACAAATGGCCTTCTCTTAAGGAGAATGTGCTATAAGAACAAGTACCAATAATGAGTTCAGTTTACTGCCACAGTAATTTGAGGAGAAGGTTCTGCCTGTGTCCCATTTCCCATCTGTGAGAGATTAAATGGCTTATTGCAGACCACACAACTAGTGAGCAGAGGTGATAGCTAAAGGAGGTGGACTCTTGGCCAGGATGTGTGATTCTGCTTCTCGGAGCAACATGTAAAATCTAATTTTCTAAATTTCATATTCAGCCCTTTATGTAGTTATAATCTGTTAATGTTCAAGGTAAATTGTAGAGCTATGTGTCTACTGGCAATAAAGCATGTTGTGTGCTGTTATCCACCATTTGAATGGTTTTCACCATGGCCCCCACATACAAGATATTCCCTTTCTGCTAATTAGGGAGTAAACCATGGGTATCACTGCAAGGTGCAGATGACATATCTACATACTACACAATATGACAAAGTTCTACAGTTGGCAATAGGAATAATTTGCTGTTTAAACAGCGACAGCAGAATTGGCCCTGAAATAGGGCAAAATATTTGCTTGAATTTAAAGAAAGCATAGAAGAAAATCTGAGGAAATTAAGAGAATATTTTACATGATTTCTTATCATTTATCTGATTCCCTACAGGTAAGTTCAGGATACATCCATTTCTCTCTCAATAGCTTTAAAAATGCAAATTTTACTTTGGTATTAATATAAATGGATTTTTAATAAATTTGTGGATTTTATTATAGGTGTGAATTGTGTTTAGTAGCATATTTCTGCTCAGTCTCCCAAATTTTGCTGAGAAATCAAAACCAAGTTCATCAAGAAAACAGCACAACGTTCTAACATACTAAACACTTCCAGTGAACAATATTTGTTCTGTTCAATGACTTGAGCAAATAGGTAGCATTTGGAAAACACTGTTTTTTGGTATATTTCTGTTTCCCGGTAAATATATATTTATTTAATTCTATAGTTACCATAATTGTCTTTATTCTGTATTGGCTTGGAAGCTTCATCATAGATAGGATTTTGATGAGCATGGAAGCCAGGCTGTTCTAGACTATCTTTCAAGCAACAACAGCTTGTTCCTTGGCAATCTTGTGAGCCAATGCAAGGCTCCTGGACTGTCTCCAGATTCCCGTGTTGGTACTGCTGAGATTTTGAGGTCAGCCATGTTGTTTTAACATGGTATTTCCTAGAAACCCAGAAACTCAGTGTGAGATCCAAAGTCCATTTCATAATGTATAAGGTCTAAAGGATGCAACCCTCTGTCTGACACATTACCCTTTCTCTTGTGCCTGGTACAACTTATTCTTCCCACACTGGATTCCTTGATTTTCATGGGTACCTCTGTCAAAGGACTACAATCCACAAATTCCAAACCCAAACTCTGAGCTCATGGATGAGTCTTTCTATCTTTATAAAGTCAAGAAGTACTTGTCTGGGTTTTGCTCGTGAACTCTGGCTCTGTGACTAAAAAGCTACTGGAACAGTAATATATTCAGAGAGATAGACTTCTCAGCATTTCCTACTCAGCTCCTGGCATGGAGCTGCTGGTTTCCATAATGCTGGTTGCCACTGTCCTCAATGACACCCCTTTGAATATCTTGCTTCATGAACTGAACCACCAGTCATTTCAGTGATTTGCTTTTATTTCTATACATAAGATATTAAATGCTTTTATATTTTCTTTAACACCATGAAAGAAAAGACACTCAGAAAACACACACACACACACACTGAGAGAGAGAGAGAAAGAGAGAGAAGAGAGAGAGAGAGAGAGAGAGAGAGAGAGAGAGAGAGAGAGAGAGAGAGAGAGAGAGAGAGAGAGGGAGAGGGAGAGAGAGAGAGAGAGAGATACCATGCAGCATTATCAGGCAAGGAACTACTCTTAAACCATAGTCCAATGTAATCAGTGCAATTGGAAAATGAATCTCCACAGATCATTTCTGTAGCAGAGGATTGGAAGTTTTGCCATCTTATGGAGTCTAGCTTTTAAAGATGTATCTTGTGCTTCTCCATAGTCTCTCTTTTCCATAGCCATCAAATTCCCTGACCTGTTTGCTGAGTCATGCAGAGGACCAAATTACTAAATGCTTGAGAACTAGACAAGAGGACAGCCAGTAGGGAGACTTTTCTTTGCATTCATTTCCATTACTGTCCTTCATGATCTGTCTGCAAGAAGTAGTAATTCAAATGCCAGGTCCTGGTTCTCAGTGGCTCTCACTGGCTCCCACTGGCTTATAGTGCCTAAACCTGTTCTGTTTTGCTTTGGAATATTATACAAAGAAAACCCTTAGGTCTACTCTTACCTGAGATATATTTTTACCCCTTTATCTATAATTATATAAGCTTTACTTTTAAAAAATCCAAAAATACCTTAACATGATTATAATTACCTTAACCTAATTACTGTGGTGGCACTTTTAAATATGTACATTTAAAAACAAATATTTAAAAAAAACGTTCTCCAAAATAAATCATTTCTGGGTACCCACAGATTAGCTCTCAATTATTTTTAAGACAAATTTATCTTTGATAAAATGTACAGATTCTATCTGCAGCCCATTCCCTATGGGAACAGAGGGCACAGAAGCCTGAGTGCACACAAAGGTTATTGGAGAAGCCACAGACCTGAGCTCCAGGTGTTGCTCTTCTAGTGCTTGCCAGCTACTATTGTAAAGCAGAGCACTTTTATTCTCTAGACTTGAGATTTCCTCATATGTACAGAGGAGAGCCTAGATGATTATGTTCACAGTGATCCTGCTAGCATCACACTGCCCAGTGTTTCTATGTTAAAGAACTAGTGTATCACATAGTAAACCCATGTGTTCAGAGTTTCGGGGCTACAGAACCAAAGATGACCTCTGTCTTTGAGATTCATTTTTAGGAGGAAAAGACTGTTGGAAGAAATGATAGTAATTCCAAGATGTCACAGAATGAAAATTAAAGGGGGTTGATGGTCAGTGTGAACAGGGCTGCTATTAAATGCCAGGCGTTTTTCTTAAATACTAGGAAGGTAGACTCAAGAAGTCCCTGTCTTTCACTTCTTAGTAAGGTCAAAATTTTGTGAATGGGAAAGACATGGGGAAAATTAAATGTAAGTCCACAAAGTCCATGAAGCTAGAGGGTTGAGAAGCAATGGGAGAGGGAGGGAAAGGGCATTGTGTTTTGAGTTTCAAAGATAGGTAGGATTGGGGAATACCAACGTGGATGCAGAACATCTCATAGGCCTCCTCCCCTAGATGAAGAACTCCAGGCAGTTAATGACTACTGAGAGAAGGAAAATTAGCCACCTCCCCTACCCAGGGATGAGCCCTTTAAATGGTTATTTAATACTAGCCCTGAAAAACATATACATACAAGAAACACTAAACAGATTCAGTAGCTTGTATGTGCATGTTCATTCTCTCTCTCTCTCTCTCTCTCTCTCTCTCTCTCTCTCTCTCTCTCTCACACACACACACACACACACACACACACACACACACATGTACACACCAATAATCATTAAAGAAAAAGAGACCATGAATTTAAAAAGGAGCTAGGGGCAGGTCATGGAAGGGGTTGCAGGGAGTAAGGGAGGAAATGGTGTAATTATAGTTTAATAAAAATTGAAAAGGGGGGAAAAGTGCATGATAGAAATATGCAGGAGAGCAAGATAGTCTGGGCAACGAACTCATACACAGCACAAAAGCTGCCCACCTCCTCTATCTATCCTTCCCTTCCCTTCTGTCCCCTCAGACAGGCTTCTTTGGCTTCAAATATTAATGAACTAGCCACACAAGTACCTTCTGTGTTGAAAACAGGGACTTCAGTTCTGCCCTTCCAGAAAACCACAGCTGTATTTCCTGGATCATTCTGTTGACATTGAAGGTTTATGAGAAGTAAAAGTATTTGTAAACCTTTCAAGTAATTATTTTTAAACTCCCTCCTCACCTCTCCTTCAGTCTGGAATGGCTAGTACTGACATATTTTCCTCTCTGCTAAACAAGCACTAAATCAGGCTCCTTAATTACCTGCCTCTGTTCCCACCTCTTCACAGCTGAGCTTGTCCAGTTTTACAGCATGGCTTCCTGGGTAGGCAGAGGAACCCAGGGGATCGCTGGAGAACTGAGCTAGGCTTGGGGCATCAGCCAGATAAATAATGGCACTTCCTTCAGGATGCTTCCCTTTCTTACCTGACTTGTTACTTCCAGCTTCTGTTGTCCCCTTGAGCAGTATGTGACACACCAAGGTGGGGTATGTTAACCTGGGCATGCACTAGGCCTTGGGTTCTCAGATGTTAATTGGGATAAGTATGAAAGTAAGAGTTAAATCTGTTGGTAGTAACAGTGGCATCTGGTTTGATTGAACAGTATATTGCCAATAGGCAACTTATGTTTGAGGAGAATTTTCCTTTTCTTTTTAGGAAGACATGGGCAGGGCACTCTCTGTCTTTGTTAGATAAAATGACATGTAGGGAGAATCTATTCCAAAATGAATTCAGAACATGGAAAGTTATTGTGTGGTTTTTGTGTTGATTTTCTATTTGCTGGAACATTCTAGAGGCCTCTTACCCCTGTCTATTGAGTCCCCCTATCTCTACCCGTATTCTGCATGGCTCTGGTCTCTACTCTGCAGTTTGTGAACTGATGGTCTTTTACTCAGGTCTTTTACTCAGGCTTAAATTGGTTGAAGATTAAGTATATAATAGCTTGTGGTACTGTTAACTTTTCTTTCACTATTAATAAAATTATGATTACAAAATACCATTTTGAATGAGTAGTATCACTTATCTAGAGTTTTATTATGCTGATTGGGAACTCAGAACAGGGGTCACATCAGAATCTCTTTTAGCTAGGAACCAGCTATGGGTTTCACTATGTCACTGTTTAGTTATTTAAAACAATTTGATGTTAAGAGAAAAATGAGACTGTTACTAACATAACTATCCCTTTCTTATATAATTATAATAAATATTGAATAAAATAATAAATCCAAATATTTAGCACAGTACCTTAGTTATTACACAGTACATGGTTGCTGAATTACATTGTGAATGAATGGGAGTGCTCACTAGATGATGGGAAGAATAGTTATGTGAACGTGATATGATTATGGATAAAATAGGCCATGTACCTTTCTCTGTGGCATTCTCTACTAGAGATCTTACAAGACAGAATACAAGTAAATATTTTTTCAATATGATAAATGTAGATTCATCATCTTGCCAATCATAACTTGGCATCACTTTGGTTGTTTGCATCCAAGGCATGGGTCTCTTCACACACACACACACACACATACCCACACACACACACACACACAGAGAGAGAGAGAGAGAGAGAGAGAGAGAGACAGAGACAGAGACAGAGAGACAGAGAGACAGAGACAGACAGAGACAGAGACAGAGACAGAGACAGAGAGACAGAGACAGAGAGACAGAGAGACAGAGACAGAGACAGAGAGAGACAGAGAGAGAGACAGAGAAAGAGAGACAGAGGAGAGAGAGAGAGCTATGGCATCACTCTAACACAGTGTAACACACACACACACAGTGCTATGGCATCTCTCTGGCAGAGTGTAACACACACACAGAGTGCTATGGCATCACTCTGACACAGTGTAACACACACACATACACACACACACACACACACACACACACACACAGTGCTATGGCATCTCTCTGGCAGAGTGTATCAGCCAGTATGGGTCGCAGAAGACTCTTAAGCATGTTTGCCTTAAAACTGAGTTAAATTGGTAGAACTCCTGCCTTGTGCTTAGTCTGTGCAGACCTGGTTATGAAATTGTCAGTAGGATACAAAGCTGAGAAAGGTCTTATTCAGGCTGATCCCGAGATCAGACTCCTGAAAGCATTGTTAGAGGTATGTAGTTTGTAGGTTTGTACAATCTTCAGAGGATTTTCTTAAGATTGCTGAATAGTAATAGCATGGAGAAGATGCAGTGCTTCTTGGTTTTAGTTAACTTTTCTAAGTACCTGTCTTTAGGGATAAATTCTAGGATTATGAATATAGCCTGGCATTGGCTGGATATTTATGTTCCTACCAAAAGTCCTATGCTGAAAGCTTTAATCCCCACCTGTTGATGTCAGAAAATAAACCTGCAGGAGAGGATTGGTCCATGTGTTTGGAGACCTCAAAAAAGGAGCCCCAAAGAGAACACTTACTTGTTCTATCATGAAAGGTCAAAGTGGGAAGAGTCTTGTAGGGAGTAAGCAGCCCACCCCCCAGATGTGGAATCTCCTGGTGCTTTGGTCTTGGATATCCCTGCCTTCAGAGCTGTGCGAAATAAGTTGCTTTCAATTCTTCATCAGCCCACTCATGTTGTCTGGTGGTGGTTACAAACAGATGCACTATACTGCCAGCCACATCTGTCAGTCTCCATGCACTCAGCAGCCCCAACACATCATCCTAAGTTCCTCAAAAGCTTGCCTCCATGTCCATCTCCGAGTCGGAATATTCGAGGTTTTCATTCTGAAAGGCCTTCCCTCAAGCTTTCCACCTGGAAAGCTTTTTTACTTCTGTAAGATATTATCTTCCTTGGAGCAGCTGTTGCTGATCCTTCAGACAGTGTCAAGTGCGCTAGTTAGTGAGATTCCTGAAATTCTCTCCTTGTGATTCTCAGAGGTTTCTAACTATAACTTTAAGAACACTGTCTAGGCAGCTATATACTGTCAGTTCCTCATTAAATGGAGTGTTGTTTTAGAGAGTCTTGTTGATGCACCTCCACTATTTAATACAAGACTTAATTTATAAGTATAGCACAAAGCTTGGTCAATGAACAATTAATCAGTGCTGGAAACGTATTTGAAAGGTGCAAAGACTGAGCCTATAACCCGTTTATATTTCCAGTGACATTCTGGTAACAAAGTGAGAACAAGAAGATTCCTCCGCTTGCAATAATAAATTATTGTTCTTGGGAAACACCTTGAGCTCCTTAGAACCTCAGTTTACCAATAGAATGAGGACATCAGGCTAGGGCCCCTTCAGGACTCTATGTGCCACTGCTCTGCTTCCCAAGGTCCAGTGCTAAGCATTCTTTAAACCTCTGCTAGTGAGGGTGGGGCACTTTTAGCAATAAGATTAAAAAATAATTTCTTAATGCATTGTAAAGTATAAGTGCTTTTATAATTTTAAAAATTCAACCAGGCTCGATTTTATGTGTATTTCTTTTGTATATATTGTATATTTAAGCCACAGTTCAGTATCTCAGACAATCACTAAGCATTTTACACAACTGAAATGGGAAAAAAATCTGCATTTACAAAAGTTTTCATCAAATTGAAATGTTTATAAGACTTTTACTAAGCTTGTTGTCTACTTTTCTATGTTGCTGATTTCTCAGACCTCACCTGTGGTTAGGAATCACTGTTCCTGATCATCTCCAGACTGTGTACTCTGGTCTGAGAATCCTGCATAGAGTGAAGCTTTTATAAACCCTATGAGCTACACAATCAGAGTTTGACCTTTTTCCTTGCTAATCCTTTGGTCTGCAAAGAGATTTTCTAACTAAAGCTATGTCATTAGAAGAACTAGTATTTTTATATTCTTCCAAAGAAGATGCAGTATCAGGAAAATGTTAGAGCTCTTTGTAAATACACTAAAAAGAAAAGCCTGATGGTATTCCTTGCTTATATGCAGACTACTGTCTGTATGAGAAGCTTGAACACATGTCACTGCACTAGGGGTTACTTGACACCTGGTAAATGTGTTATCAAATCACTTTAAAAGGGACATTTTTTTGTGAAGCAAAATAATTCTTAAAATTTATGTTTTAGTTGGTTTGGGGGTTCGTATATGAAGTAATGTGTTTTGCTGGGACATCTTCATACTTATATGATTTATACTCTCTTTTCCTTCTCTCCCCCTCCTCCTTCACTATGTATGTGAAAGAATGTAATTTAGCAAAGATTGAGTGTGTACTCCTTTGATTTGTTTTTCTAGAATTCAACATAATTCTCATGACCCATAATAAATATAATTGAGTATGACTTTGTCTTGTTGGCTGAACAACTTCTACTGTGCAATGATCTGTGTAGTATGTCAATTCAGAAGCAATCCTTGGGCACCTGTTACTCCCAAGCTGCTGTCATTAGTGCCAGGCATGCAAGAATTAGATCACTCATGTCTTCAGGAGGTTTACAGTCTATCATGGATAGTAACCGACACATGACTGACTCAACACAAGGTTCAAAAGGGATGGACACCTTGAGAAAGCTGTCAAACAAGGGTTGGGAATGTCAGTTTCACACCACCAGGGCTGAATGTTGATCCAAGACTTGGAATCTTCTATTCCTGGTACAGAACTTTGCAAATGGAATACATTAAGCTGATAGTAATTTAGAAAGTGAACCTTGAAATTGTTTTGTAAATGTATGCCTATTTGATGAATAGCATTCTTATGTCTAAATCAAATATAAAATCTCCAATTAGGTAGAATGTGACATAGTAGCTTTCTTTTTGTTGTATTCCATTTTCTGATTTTTTTTTTTTTTAATCTCAAGGCTTGTTGTACTGAGTTTTACATTGCATCCTGCTGACCACTGTACTCATGGCTCTTTTTCATGCTTCCAGTGCACCAGGAGTCACAACTCACAAGAAACCAGTTCTGAGCAGGATGAGTTTATGGGGTCCTGCCACTTTTATACCTTATTTCTAAAAGTTAACTATGTTATCCAGTAAATCTGAAGGATCGTTTAATTGAGTCAGATATTTAAAATATAGACTTATTTCTAAAGATGTGTTTTTGCATTCTTCATTAGCTTCCTGAAAGATTAAAACAAAATGAACTTTATTTTGATGAGGAATAGATTGTTCCTAAGGACTGTGTTTTTAAGACCTAATGGCTCTTTAAAATTTAGTTGTTGGTTATAGTTCCCAAAACTAGCCAATGCACCTTTCTATTTGAAGCTGCCTTTACCCATGTCATTCACTATTCAGCTTGAGCGGCTTTAGTCCAAGCAGAAGTTCCATAGCAGATATTTGTGTGTCCTATCAATTTGTTTTGTGTTATGTATGTATGTCTGTATTTAGAGCCATAGTTTCATGTAGTTCAGACTGACATCAAACTTGGTATGTATGGGAGGAGGACCCTGATCTTTCTGTCTCCACTTCCCAAGTCCTGGGATTACAGACATTATGCTACCATACCTGTTTCATGCAGTCTTAGAAAGGGACCCAACGTTTCGTGCTTGCTAGGCAAGCACAGTACCAAATGGGCTGCATGCTCAGCCTTGCTGAATTTCAAAAGAAAAAGATCCATGAAAGTAAAAAAGAAACAAACCACAGCCTTTTCTTGCCTAAATTATAGCGGTCTGACTCTTACTTGTGAATTTTTTTTGCCACTGAGTCATTGCATACAGAATTAAGAAACTTTAATTTCTTTAGAGGCTTGTTATATTAGAAAAATTGTTCCAAAGAAAGCAACAATCATGACATAGGCACATCTGGCTCTTGCAAATTATTCTTTATTAAGCTTTCATTTAATTACATGTGCTGAAAGGTCTGTTTTTGATTACAGTAATTTTTTTTATTTGTCCATCTGAATGATAGTAATGTTTGAAATTATACACAAACCACCTGTTTTTTCTCTTTTACTAATATGGCCAAGTTTGAGCTATTTTCTCTGTAGTTGATGAACTAGGAAGCTTTCTATTATGATAGAAATCTGACCATCAAGGTAATGGCTTAATCTTGATTATAGGCAGAAAAGAAAATATTTGAATGATTTCAAATATGTTTTCAAGAATCAACAGTGTTTAGATTGGGGTATCTGACTGTGGGTTACCACAACAAATTAACAAATTCATGTATATAAGTTCTATATAAGTTCTAATAATAGGGACAGCTAAGGATTGGAAGTAGCAACCTTCTACTGCAGATAGAAGGAGAGACAATTATAAGTTTGGGGGACATGAAAAATGGATACTAGAGTTATAACTGTCACCAATAAAGAAAAGGTGATGTGTCATGGAAGGCAGACATAGAAGGAGAATGGTCGACAAGATGGCTGGTTAAAATCAATAAAAGATAGCACCTCAGCCTCATGCATGATAATAGATACTGTTTTCTCTTACCCATCATTAGCATCACACAACCTAGCAAGGGACTAAGAGACTCTTGATAGTCTGTATTAATAGTTTTGTTTTTTTTTTTAATCTTGGGACATCAGATATAATAATGGCATTCAAATGAATCTTCTAGCCAAGACAGAATTTGGGGATATCCTTCTAAGAATACGGCCCAGCATATGAGTGTTGACATTTTGGATTCCCCAAGGAAAAAAAAATCTACTTTCTGCACCATTCTTCTATACGGAAGTTTGTCAATCAATATTTCCTTCCCACACTTAGAACTCCCATCTGCCTTCCAGTGATATTACTTATATATCAGTCAACCATCACCAGAGATTTTAGAAGAGCCTCCTACAAGAAAGAACTCAAAATGAGATAAGTCAGTGCAGAGAACAGAAAGAGAAAACAAATTCAAAGCCATCATTAATATTACCCAATGGAAAAGTAATCTAAATGCTTTATAAAAGCAGCCAGGGTACAAAAGGACCCTTAAAATTGGACAGCAGAAACTTAGGAAAATTCATAGACCCCTTAGAAACTGATAAAAATAATCTGTAATAGAGTAGAATAATATGTTGAATAGTAGGAGATAGAAGGAAAAACTAGGGTCTATGAGCATGTCTAATGTTGATTAGTATGAGTTGATGGGAAACCCCAGAGCATTTTCTAGAGTTGAAACACAAGATTTTATATATTAGATGGGCTGGGCTCCAGACCAGTGAGTGCCAAGGCAGTGGACAGATAGACCTTGGGGTGAAATCCCTACAGTTGGTATATAGGGAAGAAGTCAATGCCGTCTCAAGAGACAACTGATCTCATATAAAGAATCTGAAGTCAGAATGACATCAGACTTCCTTAGCAAATAGAGGAAAAAGACAGTAAGTCATTGTCTTTGGAATTCTAGGAGTCATTTTTAAATTAGAGTTCTGTATCAAGGGAATATAATAATAACAGTTTCCCGAATCATTAATTCCTAAAAACTAACCTCACAGATACTTTCTCAAGTATTTCCTGGAAGATATATACTACTTGAAATAAGACAGTTAACTAACAGACAGGAAGCTCTGACAGACAGGAAACAGAATCCAATATAGGAGACACAAGGGGATTCTATGTAGCATAGCAAGCCTAATGAATAAACTAGTTCAGATTGGAGCAAGGGTGTAGAGAATCCTAAGAGGGTATGTCTAAGGGATATGGAGATTAGCTGTATTGTGTTGAGTTTTCTTGGTCTTTTGGAGAGTCTGGGATTTACCCAGTGATAGTTACAGAAACCCAAAGGAGAGAAATGAAAGATAAAATGATAAAAAATACAAATACTAAATCTAAAAAATTAAAAAGTTAAAGGGAAAAGTTGCTGCTGTGTCTAATCCATGTAGTTCCAAGTACGTGGAAGGCTGAGTCAGGCAGATCACAAGTCCAAGGTATGTCTGGCTTTCAGAGTGGGTTCAAGTCTAGCCTGGACAACTTAGTGATATCCTGTCTCAAAATAAAAGAAAGAAATCTGGGGATATAGCTCAGTGGTATTTACCTAGCAAACTTGAAGACCTAAATTCAATTCTTGTACTGTGAAGGCAAGAGTGAGAGAGAGAGAGAGAGAGAGAGAGAGAGAGAGAGAGAGAGAGAGAGAGAAGAGAAGAGAAAGAGAAAGAGAGAGAGCAATAGAGAGAGCAATAGAGAGAGAGAGAAAGAGAAAGAGAGAGAGAGAGAGAGAGAGAGAGAGAGAGAGAGAGAGAGAGAAAATGAAAATATAGCTCTTTGTATAGCTCAGCTTTGAATAGTGCCAAGGTAGAATGGAACAGTGAGACTAACCTAAAATTTGTGATGTTAACATTAAGCAGTTGGAGCAACATGGAAAAGCACATATGGTTGGTAATATAGTGAGGTCAAGCTTTCATCTTCCTGTGTGAGTTCAAAGGATAAGGACAGAACAGCACGTAAACATCCGCAAGCAAGGTGGAAAGTGCCAGTAAGAATAGTCAACCAAGCTGAAAAGAGATTATCTTCACAGAGTAGACATAAAGTAGAGAGGCCAGTACAGGAGGCCAAGGCCATAATGGATGGCTGTAGGAGCTTTAACTTTTTTGAGGTGGCCATGCTGTTGTGATTTCTTTTATTTAAAAGTCTTAAAGTAATATTGAATTTATGAAACCATGTATAATATTATTTTGATAAAAGTTAAAATATATAAAAGTGAAACTGGCTTATATTCCAATCTTGGGTCTGCGTTCAGTGTCATCAATGTACTTAATGTTGATCACTTTAAGATGTACAGTATCAGGTAGTTTGTTTACCTTGTCTGAGGAAGAGGAGCTCTTGTAAGAGGGGCCAGAAGTCTACTACCAAAGAGAACCATTGCAAATACTTAGAGAGAACCTGGAATTGCAAGCCAAAGGAGAATTCAGAGAGATACCAGCAGAGCTGTTCTAGACATAAAGGGGGCATTTGGTTACCTCATTCAGTCCTAGGGCCAGGAAAAGAATGTTGACTTTTTGTTTCTGTGTCTACCAAACTGGCTATACCCTGTCAAAGACAGGTACCTAGAGATACCTAGAGATGGTACCTAGAGATAAGACCCTGAGAGGGAAGTGGCTGCTGTCAGGGAGCAGAAAGGAAGCACTGATCTCCAAGAAGGATCTCATCCCCAGAGAAGTATAGTAAAACTGAGGTTTCTCAGGGCAGCCCGGGTTAGTTTCTTAATCCACGAGTGGACACAATGGACATTAAAGAACTTAGTATAGTGATTTCAGGCTCTAGAAGGGCCCTCAGAGATTGATTAACCAAATCCTTTTAGTGCAGCTTAAGGGACTGATTTGTAGAGACCAGTCTCCTCCCAGTGTCACTGCTGAACAGCCACGTGCCATGTTTCTCATTCTTTCTCATTCCAGCCTGCTTCCGTTCTGAGTTACTTGGCTTTTCTTATTTTCCTCTTTAAAAAAAAAAAAAAAAAAAAAAACTGAGAGAGAAACTTGAGGGTTCTGAGAGCTGTTATCTGACAACATGGTGAGGGTTTTTTGAACCTGTTTCAGCTGTATTTAATGAGACCGATGTTTGCCTTCTCTGTTTTGCAGCAGCTCTATGCCGCTCAGCTGGCCAGCATGCAGGTGTCACCTGGAGCAAAGATGCCATCAACTCCACAGCCACAAAACTCGGCAGGGGCAGTCTCACCTACTGGGATAAAAAATGAAAAGAGAGGGACCAGCCCTGTAACTCAAGTTAAGGTACTTGCTTTGCAGGATTGTGGAAATGGCTTGGAAAACTAGCTTTGTAAGAAAGGTAGCAAACTGGGCTATGCTGGGAGTAAACAGCAGGAACACAGTAGTATAAAAGACACCCAAATATGCCTCTTTATGGGGATGCCATGATTGAGCACTGAGAAACAGGTGTTCCCCTTTTGATAACAATAGAACTATATTGTGAGACGCTCACTGAACTCCAAAAACTCACTCCTCAAAAATCTCTCCCTTCAGAGTCTGGCTTTCCTTTTTTAATGTTCAGTGGCAGAAATGGCTGTGCTTGTATTGTCAGTCTTTGTCATAGACTTGCAACACTTTTATCCCTGTTCCTCAAACAGGTGGGGAGCCCCCTCACAGTATCAGAGTAAAACCTAGAATCCTTGCTGTTAAAAGAGGATTGAAGGAATTCTAGTGCTGGACTTGGCATAGTCTGGTGGAGGACTGTCTCAGTACTGGCTAGCCAAAGGAGCTGAGG
Organism: Mastomys coucha; assembly: GCF_008632895.1. Lineage (NCBI taxonomy): Eukaryota > Metazoa > Chordata > Mammalia > Rodentia > Muridae > Mastomys > Mastomys coucha. The sequence goes on along the minus strand of NW_022196904.1, from coordinate 104,468,937 downwards.
AATAGGGTACCACTGGCTGATGGTACTTTTGATGTCATGTCATTATCAGAGGTTAAATGTGCTTTTGCAGTTACGGGAGGAGTGTTGATACATGGTTTTCTTAACTGATTTTTTTCAATGTCCTCAAACTGGTCACCTGGGGAATACTGGGTGACAAGAGAAATGACCAGGCACTTCAAATATGTGCTGCATATGGTTCCTATACAAAATATAGGTTGGCTTTGGGGGACTGTATCTGCCTCCAATATTGAGTTAATAAATTCACACTGTTTGGGGAAATAATTGTTGTGTGTAATTGGCTATGACCTTGAAGAGTTGTGCTAAGTGTGGATACATGACTGTAATGCAGCAGAAACATTGTACTTGGGGAGTCTGGGCAGCTTTTGAATCTTCACATAGGAAACAGTGGAGATGAAGCAGCATCACTACTGGGTGCTCTGCAGTCACTGAAGGGGGTTCATTCTGGTAAATTTTCAGATAGCAATGTTGAGATTTTAGAAAGTCTACAAAAATAATGGACTTCAATTATTGAAGACCAAAACTATGAGCATCCTCAGTGTAGCCTGTTTGGAGGTGGTGACCCCAAATATTAACTTAATGACACCCATTCTTTTAAGATTCTCTAGAGAAATAAGGTGAAATTACACTTAATTGTTAGAAAGCTTGAGCTATAACAGTTAACACAGGAATTGTAAGTTTGTGGAAACACATTGTTTTATGTTCCAAAAGGTTATTTGTGAATACAAATCATAGAATAGCAGCTCAAACAAGGACTAAGTCTCTTCATAGTTAGAGAAAGAATATGTGAAACACCACAACTCAGGCTATTTGGGTATTAAATATTTTAATGTGAAAAAGTCATTTTGTAATTTAAGTTGGCCAACTGGAATTGCACCAAACCAAGCCTTTACTAGATGAGTAAATGTTCCCTGGCTAAATTCAAGTTTCTATCTGCTTTTACCGTTCCAGCTTTGTGGGCCAACAGATTTTATTACTCACTTGACCACATGCAAATTCTTAGGCATAAGAGTTCTGTATGGTTTGACTTGACTATTTTATGTTAGCAACAAAGGACCCATTTCTTATACTTCTTGGATCATATATTATGTATGTGAACAGAACTAAATAAACCAAAATATAAAGTGAGCATTTAAAATGAATGTTCCTCTTATTGAAGAACTTCCGAGAATAAACTCAGTCTGCTGACTGTGAAGATTTGATCGTCCAGTTATATCATGGGTCTCATGAGATAAAGCACGATTATGCATTGTATAGTGGAATATGACATGGCAAGATTTATTTAAGGTAACAGATAAACAGGGGGTTTTCATCTATTAAAAGTCTGTCACTGTAATCTAGGAGTTGGTGGTCATGGAAGAAATGAAGGTAGTTTCAGTGTTGGACTAGAAGTGTCCACTTACAATCTCCTATACTGAGAAAGGTTGAGAAATATTGAGCTGGGCTGTGAGTATCATGTATCAGCTCTACATACAGCAAAAGCCTTCTCAACCTGGCAAGGCACTCAGTCCCTACAGCTTGTCCCCTGACAAATGCCTTGTGCTATCTTAAACTGAGCGAAAGGGGGCATACAATTAGCTCTACCAAAATGTCACAAAATGTCACTGTTCTTACATAGAAAGAACATAAATATTTTTCTCAGATTGTATATTCTAGACTGGGGCCATGGTCTGCCTGCATCCTAGCCTCCTATAAGTTGCTGTTTTAGTTTTTCTGTCTTATATAACTCTATCTGTGCCATTCTGATGTCTGTTTGAAATCAGTTGCATTTTTCTCTTCTTTATTCATATTATCGTGCTTCTGTGTAAGCTCATAGTTATTGAATAGATACTACATATTTTGAATTTCAGTGTTGATGACTAAAGTGTTTGCATCTCTTTAAATATCTGAAATCTATTCTGAGACACAGAACTTTTGGATCCTCTCTTGTTAAGTTCAAAACAACTAGGAATCTCAAGGTAGTTTAGCCCCAGGATAAGCAGGCAACAGCCTTCTCGGGGTTTACTTACTGCCCCGTATGTCCATCAAGGGGCCTTTGCTCTGTGAAGGTGTAAGAGTAAGGCATTCTCAGTCCTTTATGAACACACAGTCATTTTGCCTACTCCCTCATTCTCCCCAGCCTCAGGATGCCTTCTCACATGCATCTGCTGCTAGAGCTCAACTAACTCAGCATGCAGGCCAGTCTTTTGCACGTCCTTAGCATTTTCTCTCTGTAGATCTGTCCTCTTTAGTATCCATCAAAAGTTATGTATATATTAGTAATCATAAACTCTGAACTCAGGGAGGCTACCTCAGTCCCTGTACCACTTCCCAGAAACACCTTCTAGATAGTAAAGTAGGACCAGTCTAGAATCACTTTCCTGGATTCCTAGCATAGATCCCTGTAGAACACTGTCTAATGATCATCATGTCCTGGGCCCTGACAGTGAGTTCTTAACCTGGGGAAGTAAACCTGATTCTGTCCCACTATCATTATTTACAATGAAGAACTTCTTGACATAAAATTTGAATTATAAATAGCAATTTAGAGGATATGTAAAGCAGAAAACATGTTGTAAGGTCCATATTTCAAGAAAATTGAAGAAAACATAAATATAATAAGACAAAGCACAGAAATAAAATTAGTTGCCTACAAGTGTTAAGCGCAGTAGTGCAGATGAGCAGTCACTGGATAGGGTTAGGAGCAGTTCAGACTCACAGGAGGAAAAAAACGTGGAATGGAAGACAGAACAAAATGATGCAAAGTGGACCAGAGGAAAGACTCAGTCCCGGGGCAATATCACACGGGCTAACTTACACAACTGGAAGAAAGAGTTTGACTTACGTGTGAAGAACTAGTGGTGGAACATGTCTTTAATCAACAAACACTCAAAATTCAGGCATTTTAGAAGTTTAGCAAGCTCCAAATAAAAGAAACATGGAGAACATGAGCAAAATACTTAGCATATAAATCACTATGATTCCAGTATGAGTGAAGGAAGTGACTAGTTTAAATATCCTTTGAGTCAAGGGCAAAAAGAAGCAAGTTAATTTAGTACATCAGATAATTTTGACATTCATAGTGGATGTAATCATGTTTCCCCAGAACATGCCCTATACTAAATATAGATTAAAGTGCGTTGCAACACAGATGGGACGGAGCACTTGCTTCCTATTAATACCAAACACAACAACAAAACAACTCAAACAGACATAGAGACAAATGATCATTTCTGCTGGTCATTTAGTAGAAAGGGGCAGGGGGTGAGATTTGGAGTCCAGTAAGTTTGATTCAATTTTCTCTCTCCCTATAGAGCCTTGAGAAGGGGTTTCTGATTATGTGGATCTTCATCTCTTCAGTTGTTGATTTTGAATAGTATAGGTCATCCTCCAGGGCATCAGTGGCTCAGTGGGCTAATGCACTGCAGGTGCCCTGTGTAGTGCCTGCTGCATGGTCCGTGCTCCTGTCCTTCCTCCCCTTCCTCATCCACTGTTATTTTCTGGCATGGCTGTTAGTTGACATCCCTTAGTATATGGCTGTCTTTTCATAGATAAAGAGCTAAGCCTCAGTGAGGTCACATGTTTACCCTGGGAGAGAATGTTCTGTTACCAGATTCTGTTGTGTATTCTCAATAATGTCACTGAAAACAAGTCCCTCGTGTCCCAGAAGTGAGATGGGATCTGACATTTGCTGATGATTTTGCTTCAGAATGCAATAATTCAGGTCTTAATATTGAACCTTTAAATCACATATTTAAATATGTGAAATGAGAGTAATATTGTCTGTAGCTCTTTGATGGTTGTATAAATGAGACAAAATGAAAACAAGTTGCTTAACTTTCAAGCCACTGGCTAACTCAGAGTTCCAAGCCAGAGATGAAAATACTGGGCTTGGTGTGGAGGGATATGGGTCTTAAAATAGACATTCCATAAATATATGTAGCAAAGATTGTAACAAGACATCACTTTAAGCATGAAAAATAAATTGCATATAGCATAGCATGTAAAACATAATTATAATGTATGCTTGCTCTTCACAAAAATTAATTTTAAACATGAATAGAGACCAGAATATAAACCACAAGAGCACCCACACCCAGAAAGCCACATAGAAGCCTGTGGTGTGGCATGGGACTCTGAGGGCAGGGGCCCCGGAGAGCAGAGGATGGCTTTCCATGTTTCCATTCTAAAGTACTTGGAATTGTTTGATTTAAAATATATATTAAAAAATTAGCTGCAGGGACTATTTATAGTCACAGGAACTTTTCAGAGAGACTAACACAAAAGCACTACAGAGCTACTGAAATTTTAAATAATTCTTTGTAAATGCCCTAGGTTAATTTAGATCCCTGAAAACACATTAGGAAATTAAGCTGTAATGTGAGCTAATTCAGATTTTAATTTGGCAAAAAGAATGATCCAACTACACAGTTAATGTAAATAGAAGCATAACACAGGGAAATTAATGAGGTTCCTTCCGATGAATCTTCAAGGAGGTAGATAATTAGCTTCTTTTGTTATTATTGTAGGAGAATGTGGCATTGTCTAGGAGGTGTAAAATAACTGTGGCTTACTAAGTGATAATGTGCTTCATTTGTCTTTTTTTAAATAATTATTTATGTTAAACTCTTGTAGGATGAAACAACAGCTCAGCCGCTGAATCTCTCATCCCGGCCTAAGACAGCAGAGCCTGTGAAGTCCCCAACGTCTCCCACCCAGAGCCTCTTTCCAGCCAGCAAAACCAGCCCTGTCAACCTGCCAAACAAAAGTAGCATCCCCAGCCCCATTGGAGGAAGCCTGGGGAGAGGATCCTCTTTAGGTAAATGGAAGAGACCTGTGAACTGGGATAGAAAGCAGTTGGGCCACTGCCTGCTAGCCCTGGGTCATGTGTTCCTGCTGTCCTTCCCACTGAAACAGACCCAACTTAGTACCTTGGGCAACTAGAAATTTTAGAAATTGTCACAAGTCCTACTAGCGCCCATTTTATTTTGTTTGTTTGTTTTTGTTTTGTTTTGTTTTCTGAGGGTTTTTTTTTGTTGTTGTTGTTTTGCTTGGTTTTTTTTTTTTTT
>NW_022196904.1:104449752-104463861 GCF_008632895.1 Mastomys coucha | reverse complement strand
AGGGCATCAAGAATTGGCTTCATGCAAGAAGCATGTTACAATATGCCTTTTCCTTCTTGCCCTTTGAAGGGCATTTTCAAGGACTTGAAGGTATTTTCTTGGTCCTGTTTGAAAAGTATATAGTAAAAGCATAGATTTTTACAAGGACACATCTGAACCAAAAAGTTAATGACTGGAGTGGTTTCAGATTTCCTAAGCCCTGAAAGGTCAACAGTATTGTATAGCTCATGGGCTCCTGAAGGCCTTAAGAGAATAGTCCACCTGACAGGGTCTTGCAGTCTCCATTTTAAAAGAAGATGATAGGTGGATCCCAGCAAGCTCACCTGCTCAGGTAGGATGAAACAAGGGCAGGACGTAGCTTGTCAGCAGGAATACAGCAGCGCATTAAGGGGATTGTTGCTAGACTCCTCTGTCCCTTGGTTTCCAAGTAAAGACACTGGGGAGGGGGGTTGGAAATTAGACTGGCCATTTCTTCACTATGTCCTCTTCCTTGAGTTATCGAATCATGGAACCTTATTGCCTATCATAATTAGATACAGCAATGTGTGGATAAAGCCATCATAATTTATATGTAGTCTTGCTGCTTTGTTTAATTTCACTTTACAAGTTAGGTAGTGTAGTTCTTTTAGGTAGAATGACTGAGCCCCAGACCTTGTGCTGTGAACTAGCAGAACCAGGACTTATACTCAGGTCACTCACTCAGAACTCTAAACTCTCAGGAAGCTCAAGGTTAGAGGTGCACTCAACTGGGCTTAGTGTGAGTGTGTCTTCTGACAGTAAGATGTGGTATTGCCACTGGCAGTTGGGGCGCTAGGATGTAGACAGCAGCCTGTTCTGACTTCCAATTAGGTTCCTCTCCTAGGAGCCATAGCATCTCAAATCCTGTCAGGGCCCCTCAGGGACAATGATTACGCATCTAGAACATTAACACGAACTGTTTCTTTTGGCTGGCATTTTGGGAGTTGAGAGATGAGAAAAGAGAACCAACATAAGGAAAACAAAGGCCTGCTTCTTGAAGTGGCTTTTTACAATCTACTTTCACATGTTGTTTGGAAAGTACTTGCAGCCTGGGCTGTGCATCCAAAAGGACAGAGATAGAGCTGGTATGGCCCAGGCCCTACTCCTGTCAGCAGCTTCTTAGGTCAGAAGGCAGATGGGCAGGAGCAAAAGCATTAGCTGTTGGACAGCAATCTTGTGCAAATAATATTCTGCAAAAGTGATCTTTTATTTAATCAGCAAACTACCGAGCAAAAGAAATGCTTTTTAATATTTTATAATAAAGTAACTGACTTTTAAAAACATTTTCATAGATAGTTTTTGGAACATTTTGCAACATTTTCTATATATATATATATATATATATATGTATATATCTGTGTATGTGTGCATATATACATACATATATATATATGTATGTATATATACATACACATATATATGTACACACATCGTACATACAAGGCATATGATATAAGCTTGATTGTAGTATGGTTTCCTTGTTCCTCTCTGTGTGAGGTATATGCATATATGCATACCTGCCTCTCACACACATGTGTGGTGAAATACAAAGGGCCTTACACAAGTAGATTGTGTCAAATATACAACAGCAGCTGAAATCTATCAGTAATCAAATAATTGCCCTCCTTTGTCTCAAAGTGGAAAAAAACAATCAAAAGTATTCATTTAAGCTGAGAAAAATGCAAGGCATAGAGGAAAATTAGTTTCCATTTCATTTTCCCCCTGGGTTACACAGAATATAATGAAAGAAAATGTTTATTCTTACTTGATTTTAGGATTTGTGCTCATGTGAAAGCCATCGCCACACATACTGCTTCACTGTCAGGAGCGGGGGTGGGGGAGAGGGCTGGGAACAGTGGGTGTCCAAGCTGGGGGTGGGGCAGGGTTGTCATCCTCTTGGTAAATAACCGAGGCAGCATGATAAGAAGAATGCTTCATTAACCAGCCAGCTCTTAGAAAATGGAGAGCGTGGTGTGTTCCTTCCCGCCCCCTCGCTCCTGCAGTGGACACATAACACACATATAGATGTCACCATAGTGCACATGTGCCCTCTTAGGTCTCATTCTGTTGAGCTTCAAACTTCTCTCCTCCACATAGCACACCAAATAACAGAGGATCTGGACAGAAATCTCAGTTGCCTCTCTCCCTACCCCCATCTTGTCCCTCCCCCACAGATCAGCAAAGATTTTACATAAATTACAGACACATGCAAAGCAGTTGCCCTCCCAATAGATCTAGGACTAGAATATAGAGGCATTGATACTGAAGGCACAAGCAGGGAAATATTCCCCCCAGTACGTACAAGATTAGAACCTAGGACCAGTCACCTGTGAGAGGGTAAAAAACAACCACACAGCCAGCAGTGCTGGGGCATCCTCCATGGACTACTTGCACCCTGAACCTGTACAGCTTGGTTGACTTAACGTTCTGTTCTCTAACTAGTGTTGTAGTTTCCTTAATAACAAATGTGTCCCTTCCTTGTTAAAGAATACAGTGTTACCCCAGGGAGTAGATCGTAACCAGCACATGAGACACCATGCCCCCCCACACACTTCTAATAATGCACCCTGTGTATGCAGATATACTATCCAGTCTCAACTCTCCTGCCCTATTTGGGGACCAGGACACAGTGATGAAAGCCATTCAGGAGGCTCGGAAGATGCGAGAACAGATCCAGCGGGAGCAGCAGCAGCAGCCACATGGAGCTGATGGGAAGCTGTCCTCCATGAACAACATGGCGCTGAGCAACTGCAGGAACGAGAAGGTAATCCTGCATCCCTTTCCACTGCATGGCATGCCCACCAGCTCCACTCATCTCTTTTTCTTTTTTTTTTTAAAGATTTATTTTATTTATTTTATGTGTATGAGTACACTGTAGCTGTACAGATGGCCATGAGCCATCATGTGTGTGACTGCTGGGAATTGAACTCAGGACCTCTGCTGGCCCACTCGCTCCGGCCCTGCTCGCTCCAGCCCAATTCACTACAGCTGTCTTCAGACACCAGAAGAGGGTGTCAGATGTCATTACGGATGGTTGTGAGCCACCATGTGGTTGCTGGGATCCGAACTCAGGACCTTCGGAAGAGCAGTCAGTGCTCTTACCCCGCTGAGCCATCTCGCCAGCCCCCTCATCTCTTTTTCTTAAAGCCTGCAGGTCCTAACTTGCTACCAAAGGTCTGGGCTTCCAGCTTGAGGGCCACCTTGTAATTCACTGTCCTGTGTGTCACAGGGCCATGTTCCTGCTGGTTGGCACTTAGGTTGCCTCCAGGTACCCATCCTACAGCCTGCTGCTGTCTCTCTGTCCCATTCTGAAATACTTGGGAACTTTCTAATAAAGACTGTAAATTATTCAATTAGAATGAAAATAGAGTATAAGAATGTTTAAAAGAATTTAAACGTAAGGTCACAATGACAGTTAAATGAATTGTTGCTCACCATTAAATTTAATGCTGTGTTTTCCATCAAAAAGTAAAAACCAAAACCAAGCAAATTTTAAACTGTATTTGATTTTTATCATTTTGATCCAGCAAATGACTAAGTACATAAACTCAGTACCTATTCTGAGATAGAGCCTGGAGGAAAGGCCTGAGCTAAACAGAACACACACTAACAGGGGAAGCAGACTGTGAAGAAGCAAGCAAGTATGCAAGGCAGAGTCAATACACATCTAGGAGCCACGAGGAAAGTTAAAGGGGAGAGGCCAGTGGCAGTAAGAACTGTCTGGGCCTATGACTCAGGATAGAGGCCTAGAGGAAGCCATGGTGCAGCCACAGGGACAGGATGGAAGGCACTCCAGACAGGGAGAGCTATGGGTGTACAGACCAGTGTGGCCAGACTGTCAAGGGAGATGGAGCAGCAGAGGACATGAGGTAAAAGTTATAGCCTGGGAAAAGCATGGTAGACCTGGTGGGTTCTGGGAAGCCTCTTCAGATCATCCCACATTGGGTCTGTCCGCTCTGTGAATGAGATCTGGTTGACATACAGAAGACCATTGGCCTCCTGAAGAAGTGTGGAAATGGGGTGACTGGGAGGAGTGTGCCTGATAAGACAACTCACTCCTTTTATACATACAAATACTTGCCTGGCACTAAGTTATGAGAAAATGCTTATGTATTTACTTTTAAATGTGGGACTATTGTAGAGAGACCGATGAAGTCTGTGATAGACAATAGTAATAGTAGTTAAGTGAATGTTAAGACACTTACTTACATGTGTTTATTTGGTAAATGAATACTGTAGGCTGCTGAGCTCTGGCAGGAGCCTCCCCCTTGCTTCAATCCTTCCTGACTGTAGTAAGGACACATGGCAGTGTTTGCATCATGGAGAAAAGTCAGTGGTTTCCCCAGTTCTCTGCAGAGTTTTTCTCTTTGCTCCTGACAAAGTTGGAAGTATGTGGTGCTACTTGTATTCCCCTGTGTGGCATGACCATCTGGGTGCTCATGTGTAACCCTTTCCCAAGTAAGGACACACTGGCTTGTGTAGAGAGGCAGGGACTTCAGCTAAGTGGCTCTGAAGACCAGTCTCTAAGTGGTGTTATAAGCTCTGCTCTTTGCAACTCTCCTGGCATGTCCTCCCCTTCTCTTCCTGGCTTCTAATTGTTGCAGGAACCCTGGCTTATGTCTTCTCTACCTCAATTTCCTCCTGTCTTTTCCATATGTCTTCTGTCTTATGTGTCTACTTTCTAACCCATCTAATCCGCTGTGACCTTACTCTAACTTGATGACATTTATAAAAGCTCTACTTCAAAATAAGGACATTCACAGCTGCATAAGGCTGACACTTTTCTCTTAAGGAAACCATGTGACCCTTTACAGGGGTGCAAATGTATAACTCATTCCCAACCTTACTGCTGTACTCTTGGGTCACACAGGAGACATCTGGTGTGTGGAGCAGGATGGGGCTAATAGGGCTGGTCCAAGCCTCACATGGACTAGATTAACCTCAGAGAGAGCTGGCCTTCCAAAGCCTAGTAAAGATGTGACTTCCCCTGAGTTCTCATTATACTGTGGCTGCTGTTAGCTTCCTATAGGACCTGGAACACCATACATAAACTCAGGCAACACACCTACCCATAGAATTATAAAGTAAAAAATTAGTTCCTTGCATCTTATGTAATTACTTATTATGATCAGTTGGAGCTGACAGTCAAATTTGGACACCATGCACTTCAAATTCCAAAGCTTAGTTTTTACTTCCCATTGACTTTTCTTAATTCACTTGGGAGGAAGACATCTGAAGTTAAAAATGAAAAAGAAAACTTTATTTTTCTTTGGAAGTTATGAGACGAAAATTAGAAGTGAGGTTGACTTTGAACACACTGATAAACTACAACCTAAAATATAACATGCTGAAGAGAACCAAGTCCCTCAAGGTAAGCTGCAATGTGGTTTTCACAGAACCAGGAAGCTGTGGCTTCCCAGTGAAGGGTCTCATTGTGTCAGTAGGTAAATTTACTGGGGTTGAATTTGGGACACTGGAAGCCCAAGCTCTTTAGGGATGCTGTGTATGTTCATTAGCTCTTACAGAATCTCAGACCTGCTGACCTCAGGCCTGACTTGGGCCTCGTTGTCCTCTAGAGGGAATACCTGTGCTTACTAGGCCTGTTGCTGTTAGAGGAATATATCAAAGAACCATCCAGAGCCCTGAAAGCAGCTTTAGCTCTCTTAGAACTCAGATCTCCATCCTAATTTAGTGGCTTTCCTTTCACAGGGGCACCACTTTTTCTTCTCACCTTTCTTTCTACACCAAAAGGATAAGTATGTAATATGCAAAAAGACTAGGAACTGGACTGGGACAAATCCAGGTTACCATCTGGCTTCAAAATTGCCACCATTGAACTACTGGCCCAGTTTTCTTTAAACATAAAGATCTTTAAGCTAAACTTAGGAATTTGTTTTTTGGACCTCTTATCACAGTTTTAGGTAAGTGTTATAGCATTGCTGTCACAAGCCTTGTCATTAACTAAGCATACGTCTCTCTCATACTTGAACATTCTTTACAAAAGAATGTAGCACACCTGGGATCCCTGGGAAGCAAGCCAGTAGCTGGATGTTAGTGGCAGGTGTGTGTATGTGTGTGTCAGGGGGTTACTCTCAAAAACTGCTATCTGTAGGAGGGACAGGGTCAAAGCAGGACTGGGTGAGGAAATGGTGGTACTGTGCCTCTAGCAGCAACTCTTAAACAAGCTCCAGGGCCCCACAGAGAGGAGGATGCGTTTGTACATTAGTGCCAGTCAGTCCATTTGTGACAGCTGCCCTGAGAAGAGGATTTGACCTGAGGTGACTGACTTTAGCTGAAGCAAGGCCAAGTAGGATAGATAGAACCTTCCAGTGCTAAAGTGGATGGGGAAATCACATGCCAGTGTCTACCACTGCCTGTCACATTTATCACTCTAGGTGTCATTAAACAGATGCTGTATGTATAACCAAGGTGGACTAGGAACAGGAAAGCCGTGTTTCCATAGCACACACAGGCTCGCATGTGTGTCCATATGAATACATATTTACCCATGATCTGTTTCACTTTATTGAGCAAATCTCTGTTATGCCAAAACATTGCTAATTTGATCAGTCAGAACAGCCCCAGTGGACTATCTCTGGAGCTGTTGCAGGGTGTTCAGGGTCTGCTAAATACATAGATTGTGGGGACAATAGACTGTAACGGCACCCCAGGAGCTCTTCTGCACCATCATCTCCAAGATCCTCTGTGCAAGCACTACACACACACACACACACACACACACACAAACACACACACACACACACACTGTGAGCATCCTGACAGCAGGAGGCTGAGTTTCTGTCCTAAGTTAGCTTTTCCCATCAAGAACACCAGCCAGTCCCATCTGTGCTGGAGCACCAGTGTGATTAGATCATACTATGTGAATCCCTTACCACACTTTATTGTTCTGATAATTCTAAGTATTTTTGTTGTGAAAATCCACTGCAGAATTTCAATTACTCTGCCTATAAATGTCCTAGAGCTAACTAAGCTCAGGGTATCTGGCTAAGAGAGAGATGAGGCAGGTGGCCCTCTTCATGAATGGTCTGTGGTATGTTTGATATAAGACTGGACTCAGTGATTGGTTGGAGAATGTTCTTGTTTAGGCATCATGTCAGGTTGCAGTGCTCAGAAATAGGCAGGCTGCACAGGCATACACATGTGGCCTGAGCCACTACTCCCTCTGGGAACTGAGAAAGATTTTGGCCCTCAGCAGATGTCAAAATGAGCTACAGTGACACAAAGACCATACTTTACCTGCAACTGAAGTACATGGGCTGTCACTGAAAGTACAGAGTCGAAGATGGAGGTTTGGTGGAGAACCTGTTCATGGTCCTGGGTTTGCTGAAATCTGATAAAACCAAACCATTCAACCACACCACCACCACCAATAACCCCCTTGTATGAGGGAATGGAAGGGAATATTACATCCATCTGGTAATGACTACTTGTTACAGAGAAGAAATAGCCCCAGAGAAAGGAAGGCGCTTCCTGACTGTTGGGACTTAGAGCAAAAGTGGATTTCAGTCTTGGTGCTTCTCATCCCAAGTTACTATTTCCACATAGAGAATTGTATCTGATTCAGCTAGCAACTTTCTATGGTAGCCTTAAGCCTGGGACATAAAAAAAATCTTGTATACTGACTGTCTCAAACATTTGGTGGAATAAGGAAAAACTAGACACAGAGAAGCATGAGCTTCCTGCTTTCTGTTTCCACGGTGCCTTGTCCTTGCCAGGCTGTTCTTGTGCTCTGGATCCATAAACAGAAGGTTGAGTGATGCAGATATATATCTCTGTCTATATCTCTCTCTAAACACACACATACACACACACACACACATACACATGCACACACACGTGTACACACACATGCACACATACATGTACACACGCATATGCACACACGCATATACACACATACAAGTGCACACACACATACACAAACACACACACATGCACACATACACACCCACACACATGTATGTACATACATACACACACAGACACACATACATACACACATGCATACATACACACACAAACACACACACATATGCACACACGCATACACACAAGCGCGCACACACAAACACACACACATGCACACATACACACACATGTATGTGCATACATACACACACACACAAACACACACACACACATACACACGCACATGCTCATGACTGGGAAGGCCACACAATAGATGAGACACAGGACAGCCTGGTCTCTGTGTTGATTCATCACGGGTCTCTGTTCTCCCTGTCATGTTTTCTGACACTCTGATCTAAGTAAATCACTTTACCTTTTTGAGTTCCAATGGTCAGAGCTATGACATGAAGGTGAGACTCTTTTCCTTAGAGGAGTGTCTGAGGAATAGTGTAAGGAAGGAGCATCTCGCATGAGAAGTTCTTTCTCACTTTCAGATTGTAGTGTGTCAACTCTGTGCTAATTTTGTTCTCTCTCTGATGGGCTCCAGTGATACAGGGTGGAATCACTGTGCCTTAGGGGCTATGGTGTCTACAAATAGTGTGAAGGCTTGGAAGACCCTAACAGGCAGCTGCTAACAACTTCACCTGTGCATTTTGCTTTTTTCCCAAAGGGACTTGAAAAAGTTATAAACTTGTATTTATTATGTTTATGGAATGTGTATGCATGATTGTGTGGGCATACATGTCATGTGTAGAAATCAGAGAACAACTCTGTGGAGTCAGTTCTCTCCTACCTTCATGTGTCTTATGGAGACTGAGCTCATATCTCCAGGTTGGCTGCTAAGTGGATTTACCTGCCAAGCCTTCTTGTTGATCCTTGGAGGAACTTTCATACATTAGTAACCTGCTAGAATCTGGGGATAGCCAACAAGATAATAATATTCAAACATGATCTGTTGTTGGCTAGGGAGCTTTGTTTTCTTCTGATTACTTAGATTTTTAATAATGCTTTTTTTAAAAAAAAAACTTACTTAAAAAAAAAAAAAACCTGGTGTTTGATAGCAAAGAGCATTACTCATGTTCAAATGGTGCTTTTTCCCAATCAAATAAAATAAGACGATGATACGCTCCTCACTGAGGCACACTGTAAACTGGTTGCTAGTTTCTTAAAGCCACTGTTGCATTTTTCCAAGTATAGATCCTTGTTCCTTGCCTGACTTTGCAAAGCTCAGCCCATGAGCACCACAGTGTATAAAGCTTCTCTTCTAATTGGGGAAGGGAAACAGGAAGCTGGACTCTGCTGCTCGTTGGTTGCCACACCGTCTTGTTATTTCCACAGCTAGTTCAGATATTTACTGTTGCATGACAAGGTAAGCATAATCAAAAGATCAATGCAGCCATATAACAGTAACTGAAATGGGGCTGAGAGCAAATTATTTAGCAAACTATGGAAGGACTGAACTCCTTACAGACCAGTGGGATCTTACTGTTTTCAAAACAAGTGTATGCAGCACCGATTGTTCGGGATTATTTATTGTCTTTGCAGTTTGACTGGAGTGATCAGTTGCAGTTTCCTCTGTTTCCTTTGCTCCCAAAACCATACTATGGAAGAATGTAGACCACAGTGGAGATTTCACAGGAAGGAGCACATTCTATGATCATTTTTGTTTGCACAGAAGAGCAGCACTCAGTTAAAAAGACATTGTATGATAATTTCAAAATGATAAATACTTTAAAAAGTGCTTTATGCTCCAAAAATACTACCTATTACAAACTGTCTCTCTTGATCTGTCAAGATCAAGGGCTTTGCTGTCCCTGTTTCTTGGTGGGGAGGCAAAAGTCAGTGAAGAGCACTTTACTCCAGCTGCCTTCTCTCCATCATCTTGTTTGGTTCCCACACCTCCAGAAGATGGAGAGGGAAGGTTTACTTAGAAACTAAACCAAGGTATATATCACGCCTCCAAACATCCATTGTAATGACCATACCACTATCAGGAACATGCTACGTAAACACATGTGTTCCTGCATGTTTTTGAGAGGAACATCTACAGTTATACTTAAAGAATGTACACAAATCTGAAGCTCTATACAATTTGAAGAGAGCAATGAGGGTTTATTAGTGCTGCATTTGCATTTGAACCATTACACTGGGCAGCTCTGTGTGCTGTGTGTAGACTCTGGCTGAATGCAACCATTACCCTCTTTCTTCCCTGTTGTCAGGGCTATTTCATTGGTTGCCTAGCTACTGGTTTTAAGGCTTAATTCATTAAAAAAAAAAAAAACTTACTTGGTTGTGTTTCTTATTTCCTCTGCATTCTCACTGGAAAGAATGGTGAGGCCTGGTACAGGCTTTCAGGACTCAAGATGCTTTTTTAAGAACAGAGGTGAGGGTTTGGAGCAGATAGGAAGCTTTCAGTTTTGTTTACAAGTATTTAGGTCAAAATGCAAAATCCAGTTATCACTTCTAGTAAATGTGTTAAGACTCATCCTAGTCAGGTAGTGGTTATATGTCCAGCTTCTGTAGGAGCTATTATCTGGACAATGTATAGAACATACTTATTAATTAAGCCCCTCACTAGGGCAGGCACTTTCTAAGCCTTCACCTTTCTAGGTCTAATCTTTCTCCTGCCAGGGTATCCTCAGCTCTTGAGGTCTCAATGCCCTTCTACATTCCTGACAATTATTAAAAACTTCAAAGACTTGGAATTTGTATGGTGTATACTACATGGATGATAACAACCAACATCCATCATATTAGATATTAAAACTGAAACATTAGAATACTTATTTAAAACAATAATAAATCAATTGGCTATCAAAGTTAGCAACATTTTGAATACTAGCTATTTTCTGTAAAGCAAAAATAACATGTCAACAGCTTTGTTTTTAAATTTTACAGTCTCCTTTAGTGTCTGACTCATTTTTCAAATCATCAGGCTCTCTTTTCTGCTTCTTCATTAAATTTTATTCTAGACATATAGCATTTTGATCACAATTTTATGTATAATAGAGAAAGGAAAGAAAATGAACAAATATTTTCTCAGTATGATTGTGGAAAGAATTTTGGCATACTGGATCTTCTAAAGGACCAGTGAGGTTTAAGAGCAGGGTTGTGAGCTATTCCAGATTGTACCATACACCTATCTGTATCAGTGATTGAGCTGCATTCACCTTAATTTTAAAACATCTTCTATTCAAACATCATAAGTGGCAATAAGTAGAGTTTTGAAGTTTAGTTCTCTTGGAGTTAAGGAAGAAAAACTGTTAACAGAACTGTGTGGTTTGCCTTAATGTAGAAAAAAGTAATTAGGAGCAATTTGCAGTGCTACAGGGAAAAGAGCTAGTGGGGGAAAACAACAACAACAACAACAACTGGGAAGAAACCAAAGTACACAGGTGAAGGTGAGACACAGTCGTGTAACAGTGCAGGAAGATAAGCACACAGGCAGTTTTGATGTTCACATTTGCTTACTTGCTAATGGGGTCTGTGGTGGTTTGAATAGGTTTGTCCCTCATAGATTTGTGTGTTTGAATGCTTGGTCATAGGGAGTGGCACTATTAGGAGGTGTGGCTTCTATACCACTTAGTACAGGCTTTCACTTTATACTTGAGGGAAGTGAAGCAGAAAGGACTGGAGCTATTGCCTACTCCAAAGAGAAGGGCATTGGGAAAGGTCTTGTACCCCATGGGTTAAGAGCTCTTCCAGAGGTCCTGAGTTCAATTCCCAGCAACCACATGGTGGCTCACAACCATCTGTAATTAGATCAGGTGCCCTCTTCTGGTGTGTCTGAAAACAGCAACAGTGTACTCACATAAAGTAAATAAATAAATCTTAAAAAAAAAAAAAAAAAAGACCCAACTCCCCAGCATGTGGGCCAGTGCGTGTTCCAGATCTCAGGACAGCATCCATTTCCTAAGTTTACATAGTATGACTTCAGTTTAGTCCTCCTCTGTTACATGTTATAATCCTTGCAATAGTGACCCATGCACATATGATAAATGGTGCACACACATGTATAGTATATGAAATATATATCACATATATATTATATGCTGTATAATACCTCATTAGAGCCAAGGGACACATTTATTTTCTAGGCATGTTTATTTAGTACACAATAATCACTTAGTAGCATATGAAATGATTTACGTTGATGCCAATAACAATTGTTTACACTCATTTTATATGACATTTTGGTCCTCACTAGCTCACACTTGACAAAAGTCTTTCTGGCAGTAGCCAGGCAAGTAACACTAGCCCTCTTTCTTTACCTAAGGAAACTCCTCTGGCAGTTACAGTTTTGAGAATATGTGGATGTCAGTGTTCTGTCCTCAAAGAATTTTGTTGTTGTTGTTGTTGTTATCAACTACAGTTGGCCCTCACAGCCCTCCTTATAGATAACTTCCTATCACTCCGATTTGCAGGTAAAGATGAGGTTCCAGGAGCTGAAATCATTAGCTGATCTGCATGCATGCAGGGAGCAAGGAAAGTGAAGCTCTTCACACTCATGGTTTCATTGCCAGCATCTTTTCCATCGTAGCAGACAGACCTCATCATTTCTCGGTGTCAGGCTCTGCCATGTGTCCTAGTGAGCCTTAAACACTCTCTCTCTCTCTCTCTCTCTCTCTCTCTCTCTCTCTCTCTCTCTCTCTCTCCGTGTGTGTGTTTTGACCCAGATGTACATGTGAGGCTGCTTTACCATGGACTATTATGTCTATCTGTGTCTATGTCTGATTCTGTTCACCTCTGTGGATGGTGGTAACTGGTGATCATTTTTGGTTGGTGGATCTTAGTCCTGCCTCTGTAGAGTGTATGTGGGGATTCCACAATAGATGTGACCTTCTTACCTTCCTGGCTCCCCTTTCAGCTTTGTCTTGAATCTGGTTGTCCCAAATGTACCTTCAGGAACACTCTGGCAGAGGTTCACTTTTAGCTAAGATCCAGTTTGTAATCTTGACATTTGCAACTAAGATTAGACTTTCCCAAAGTACTGTCTTCCTGCTATGGAGAGAAACGCTTGCTTTTATTTTTGGTACAACCCTGATTTGCCCTTTATGTCTTTTTATAAATGAAGTCAACAGCACTGACTTTGAAGAAACACAAAGAGTGTCTTATGACATGCACTGCCCACTAACCATAGCTCACATATCTTGTTGGCTGCCAGTCCCAGTAACTCCTACCAAAGATCATTTGAATTTGTTTTATTATGGAGTATCAACACACTTTTTATGAAAAAGAGAAATCTTAAGTTTGAGATTTTATTCTATGTTGATAGTAATCTATCAACATTAAAATCAATCTCAGTTTTTCTACCTCTAAAATAGAAATAAATTTGAAGAAATAATTTCATGAACTCATGGTTTGAAAAGTCACATTGGCCTATCCAGAACTTCCCAGGGCTAGGGATTGAAGTTCAGTGGTAGACTTGCATGGCATGTGTGGGACCCTGGGTTTGATTCCTACCACAAACAAGGGGAGAGGGCCTTTTTTTCCTTTTACAAGTATGAAGTCCCATACTAAATTGGCAACACCTCTGTAGATGAGTCTAAAGCATATTTAGTCTTTTGTATCCTAGACCACTGAGGTAGCTGCCCTCACATAATATCCTCAGGTCTAGGCTAACATCATCAGTGGAAGAAGGAACAAAACATCTTTAAATAAGTCCCAGTGAGGTCAGAGTCTCTGCTCCAGTCTAATGAATGCTCCATTCACTTCAACCATGAAGCCTTACATCTTGGCCTGTTACTTTTGGGTGCCTTTGTTTACTCACTGGGAAGGCAGACATGATAAATACACAAGGCTGTGGGCTAGAGTGAAGAACATTCTGTGTGCGGTAAGGTGGGTGAGTGAATCTGACTGCCTCATGGTTTCCAGCACTGAAGCATTGCAGAGAGGTGGACAGGAAGTGCTTCTCCACTGATGGGCAGTGTGTCCTAGAAAGACTGCAGAGAGATCCAGATGAGGCCCCCAAGTGTAGACATGCCAGCACACAGGCATTTGTCTTTTCATGGGGCTGTAATGAGGACCAGGCTCCAGACATGGTGTAACAGGGTATGAGGTTCCAAGAGTCTTGAATAAGGAACCTGGAAGGGAGTAAGTGATTGGCCATGACTGTGCAAGGGAAGGGGAGGGAGAGAGAGAGAGAGAGAGAGAGAGAGAGAG
>NW_022196904.1:104373286-104449742 GCF_008632895.1 Mastomys coucha | reverse complement strand
GAGAGAGAGGAGGGAGGGTAACATAGCTGAGGTAAAGAGTATTTCCCCAGATAAGTAAACTTTCAGACAATGAACTTGTTACATAGCAACTAGTAAGTTATTTTTTCCAAGCAAGACAAAGGTAGGTATCTGTGGCTGTAAACAGAAACGAAAAGCTGAAGTAATTAGCATGGTTTGTGGGCATTTATGACTAATAAGTTGTCTGGGGCAGTAGCCTCATTCTCCTGTCAGGAAAACCCTGGCAAAGCTCTTATTTTCTGCTGTCCTCTCTCAAGAGAAAAACTGAGGACCCACCACTTCCCCCTGTGGTCTGCCTTCTTAGCCCTTCTGTGGCTTACTGCTTTGGTAATTCAAAAGAAGAACCATTGTTCTAATTGTCTTCATGCCCTTCTCGGACACTGAATCTAAAATCCTTGTTCATTAGGTATGTGCTCATGAGCAGAAATGGGACTATGAATGCACTGTTCTCTGCCCCACTGAAGCTGCAGTTTCCTTTTAGGGGTCTCCGTCTGTGTGTTTGTGTCTGTGTGTGTGTGTATGTGTGCGCGCGCGTGTGTGCGTGTGTGTGTGTGTGTGTGTGTGTGTGTGTGTGTGTGTGTTGTTCTCCAGGAAATACTGACCTTATAGATGGGTACCTCTTGCTGGGCTTCAGGTGGTCTTTGAAGTCAGAATCCCTGCTTGGTCTGCCTCACTGCTGGCTGTTGGTGGGTGAGGTGTTGCCTGTGCTGTGCTCTGTCTCTGCCTCCTCATGTGTATGAGGGTGTATTCCTCTTTTTCTGATCTACTTCCTAAGCCCCTGCTGCCCTTTCCTCATCTGCCTTTTCCCCATCTCTTCACCTCACTCCCACCACAAACTTAAGCTTAAAGTGGTAAGAAGGAATTGCAGGTTTAAGATTGTTCTGGTGAAGGGTTACTGCATGAAGTGAACGTGTTTCCTTGTACAACCTATGTCCTTTGTAGCAACACAGACATGAGAGCTCTAGCATGTGCATCCTGTGAAAGATACCCCAAACCACAAAGGAATTACTTCATGAGGAGGAGGCCGCACAGTATGGGTGTGGGGTGTATACAGACTGGAGCAGAATCTAAGGTTTGTTTCCTTTATTTAAATGCTAAGGGCATGAAGTCTCGGCCTTGAAAAGCTTCCGGAATTTAAGTTGATGAAGTGAGTGCTGAGTTGCAGAGTTTCGAAAGCTGACATGGATGGCTATCTTGCCAATGGCCTGATCTATGTCTACAACTAAGTGAACTCTTGGAAATGAAGCCATGCAAAATGGCAAAAGGGGTTGAGGCTAGGTGCTAAGGCATGGGACCTGTTCTCTAGGGGACTCAGGCAAGGCTCCAGATCCCTCAGAGAGTTCTGAAGCATTAGTAGATTATGGCCTCTAATATGACTTTAGGCACAGGGCTTGATGGTGTGTTTGATGTCACCATGGCTTGAGTAGAGGGCTTTGGTGTCTATGAAGGGACTCTGGGAAGTAAGGCAGTGGCTTCTACTTAGAAGGGAACTGTGACCATACTCTGGGCTTCCTGCCTACAGCCTCCTAGGAATGGAATGAGCTTGGCAGCCTTAAGCTGATGCATAAATAAGTAGTGTGTCCTCTCTGGTTTTCCATAAATAAAGCAATTTTTTGTTTATG
Source organism: Mastomys coucha (assembly GCF_008632895.1). Classification (NCBI taxonomy): domain Eukaryota; kingdom Metazoa; phylum Chordata; class Mammalia; order Rodentia; family Muridae; genus Mastomys; species Mastomys coucha. The sequence goes on along the minus strand of NW_022196904.1, from coordinate 104,448,102 downwards.
ATCCTTGTGGGTGGTAGTGGCAAGAAGCTGCTGTGGAGAGGAAATGCAGTCCATTTCAAGTAAATCAGGTCTGTTGTGCCCAAGATCTCTGGTGTTTAGATCATCCCCCTGCCCCACCCCACCCCCCGGAGCAGAGAGACCTAAAAGTTAGCTAAGCAAGCGCACAGACATCTTGACTGGTCTTCAGGGAAGGCTAAGATTTTAAACCAGACAGCTCCTAACTAGATATTCATTTTCAGGCTTGTTTCTGTGGCTCTCAGACTTCTAATAGTATGTCCTCAGATCCTAGCACCCACAGAGGGCAAGTTCATGAGGCTTATTTGAATGACAGGTCTTAACCTGCTTGGCTGAGTTTATTTTAATTAATTAATCACTCAACTTGCTACTCATTTGGCTATCACCTCATTTATTAAAACTGACCGTTCTAATCAATACAATTTAAATATGAGTTTAATTGGTTAACAACAGACTTAGTCCTTTTTTTGCCTTTCTTTGGATTGCATATGACAGGGGAGTTTTATAAGAATTAAATTTTAAAAGGCATGTTTCATACCTTTATTCCTAGTACCTAGGAGGCAGAGGCAGGAGAACCACTGCAAGTTCAAGGTCAGTCTGATCTACACAGCAAGTTTCAGGCTAGCAGAGCTGCATAGTGAGACTTGTCTCAAAAACAAAAATCAAACACAAAATAGAAGGAGATTCTATTCTTAAAACTTCAGTAGTTTGTGTAATCAATATTCTCATGGTCTTCTTAGGTCATCAGTTGGTCTGAAATTACAGTTAAAAGTTGTGCAAACATTTAGAACCTATGCTAATTATACTATTCACATTGGAAGTAGGATTTGTTGTTGTTGTTGTTGTCTCCTTGAGACTGTGTAGATCCACTTTAAGAACCTCTCCTTAGCCGGTCTTGGAATTGAGTGAAAAACTTCTTTGCCACTGCTGGGTTTCTAGATCTCTCGTGGACTAGGCAGAGTAGACAGGGCACGTGTGTGCTTGGTTATCAACGGTCTGGTTCTCAAGTGCTTGGAGGAGTTGCTCTTGTTTCATTCAGAAAACAGTTTACAGGGACCATGGATGAAGCACCTTTTCTCACCCCTCCCCTGCTCTTTTTTTTAAAGTTGGAAGTAATACATTTTAATTTTTTTCCATTAATTACTTTATTTATTCACTATAAAGCTTCCCTTCCCTCCTCTCCTCTCAGTCCCCCCCCCACTCTCCTCTGCCCTCTTTCTCCTGAGAGAAGGGGCCTCCCATGATTTTAACCTGCCTCAGCCTATCAAGTTGCACTAGGACTACACATACCTTCTCCTATTGAGCCTAGACTTAGCAGCCCAGTTAGGAAAAACAGATCCGAAGGCAGGCCACAGAACCAGAGATAGCCCCTGCTCCTGCTGTTAGGGATCCCACATGAAGACCAAGCTACACAGCTGTTCATATATGTAGAGGGCCTAGGTCTATTTCATGCATGCTCTCTAATTAGTGGTTAATCCCCTGTGAGCCTCTATGGGCCCAGGTTAGTTGATTCTGTATGGTTTTCTTGTCATGTCCTTATACTTTCTGGCTTCTTCAATCCTTCTTCCCACTCTTGCACAAGATTTTCTGACTTCTGCCTAATGTTTGGCTGTGGGTCTCTGCATCTGTGTCTATCAGCTAGTGGAGGAAACCTCACAAATGACAGTTACACTAGGCTACTGACTGCAAGTATAGCAGGATATCATTAATAGTGTCAGGGGTTGGCTGCATCTCATGACCTGAGTCTCAAACTGGACCACTCATTGATTGGTTGTTCCTTTAATCTCTGCTTCAACTTTATCATTGCACACCTTGTAGGAAGGACAAATTGTGGGTCTAAGGTTTTGTGGCTGGATTGGTGTCCTCATCCCTCCAGTGGAAGTCTTGCCTGGTTACAGGAGGTGGCTATTTTGGATTCCATATTCCCTATTCTAGGTGTCTTAGCTAAGGCCACCCTCATAGATTCCTGGGAGTTTCCAAGGTTTCTAGATCTTCCCAGAGAACCTCCTACCAATTCCAGCTCTCTCTCCCAGATCTCTCTTCTCCATCCTCCCCACAGTTGATCCCTCTTGTTTTCCTCCCCACCTTTTCTCCCACTAATTTCTATCCTTCCATCCACTCCCGATGTCTGTTTTATTTCCCCTTCTCAGCAAGATTCAAGCATCCTGCCTTGGGCTCTCCTTATTAATTAGCTTCTTTGGGTCTGTACATTGTAGCATGGCTATCCTGTACTTTATGGCTAATATCCACTTATAGATGACAAATACCATGTTTGACTTTCTGGGTCTGGGTTACCTCATTCAAGATGGTTTTTTCTAGCTCCATCAATTTTCCTGCAAATTTTATTATGACATTGTTTTTAATAGACAAATAACATTCTATTGTGTAAATGAACCACATTTTCTTTATCCATTCTTCAGTTTAAGGACATCTAGATTGTTTCTGGTTTCTGACTATTACAAATAAAGCTGCTATACAGTTGAACAAATGCTCTGTGGTATGGTCAAACATCTTTTGGGTATATGTCTAGGAGTGCTATAGCTGGATCTTGAGGTAGAATTTTCTGAGAAACTGCCAAATTGACTTCCCAAGTGGTTGTGCAAGTTTGCACACCCACCAGCAATGGAGGATTGTTCCTCTTGCTCCACACCTTTGATAGCATGAGCTGTCACTTGAATTTTTTATCTTAGTCATCTCAGAATCACAGAATAATGGGTATAAGATAGAATCTCAAAGTCATTTGATTTGCATTTCCCTGATGACTAAGGATGTTGAACATTTCTTTAAGTGTGAAGCACCTTTTCTAATTTTGCAGAAACAGCCGTCCAAATACATAGAAACATTTGTTTTTTTTTTAAAGAATTAAAATTCCACATTTTAAAACACCTTACTGTTTAGAGTCTGACCCTGAATAATCAGCTGGAACTCAAAATCTGTGAACCGAATTAAAGTCTGTTCCAATGCTGCTATCATCTTGGTGTTTAAATTGCTAAAACATAGTTCTGATGACTGACTTCTGACTTACTAAGAAACAAAGTTGGTGCAGTCCCAAAATTCATTGTCTCAACTATAATGTAAAGCATTTCACTCTTTCATTTTTGAGTGTGGCGATGACAACTCCCCACCCTACCCCCACCCCAATATAATGACAATAAATAAAATACTCCATGCAAGCTATACTTTGAATTGAAAATATTTCAAGTTTGTGTCAATCAGAATCAGTTGCCAAGATCAGGTGGTCTTTATTTTTATCTACTTCATCACTTATTCACACAGGGGATAGGACAGTAATTACTAGCATACCTCTGTCTGTGGGCTCTCTGATGACAAACTGCAGATATGTAGAGAGCCTCTAGCTCATTTACATCACATGTGTAATATACACTAGCTGAGATATTAGCTTCTCAGGTTTGGTGGAGTTGCCTGACACACACAATGATCAGCACATTCTTTGAGACAGCAATAGTCAGAGGAATGAAGCAGCACTGGAGGAGCAAGAGGAAGTGGCCTGGCATCCTCACATGCTATCACCATTCCACATCACCCCTGGCCCAGGCTGGGTTTCCTCAGTGCCTAACAAATGGTCAGAAATCTAGTGGAGTAAATTACAGAAGCAGGAGCAAGGATAAATGTCTATTCCCAGGCTTCTTATTCAGTAAGAAGAGGAAAATTTTGACTTAAGGGAGAACAAACTGCCCCAAGCTTTGTGGATCTGTACATATGCTTATGTAATTTTCAAAGGAGATGCACAGCCTTTTACAAATGTGCCGAGCCACATTTAATCCCAAGCAGGCATTGGATACCACAAAGGGGAAAAAAAGGAAGAAAGAAAAGTCAGACATGGGAAATTAAAAGAAAAAAGTTCAAAAATATGCAAAACACAAGTTGCTAATAAAATATTGTCTGCTACACTAATTAACATGTTATTTATGAAGTTTATTCTTAGCATGCTAACGAGAAGATGACAATCCCATAGCAGTTTCCACTCTGATTATTTAGGACTGTAGCAACAGTTCTATCCTGGAAGTCTGTTACAAAGCCATCAGCTTTCTACAGTCCTGTGCAGTATTTCTGAAGAACGCTTACACAGGAATTCAGTCAGAAGCCCAGATGTTTGAAAAGGAGACAGCAGACACACTGTAGCTGTGTTTTAAAGACAGCTCCTTTCCCTTGGCCCTCTTCACAGCTCCCTCTCAATTAAACCTAGCTGTGCTGGTTAGCTTGTACGTGTTCCCACACACATCCTTGTACCATGTGTAGTTATTGCTGACTTGAGACTTCCCAACAAGGAACTTCATTCCTACGGGCTGAGCTGGGCCATTCTTCCTTCCTTTTAGTCACCTCTTGATAAGGAATTGACAGAATTTACTGCCACACACAGCAAATAACCTGTTAGTCTATGTAAGCTCCCCCACATCTCCTAGACTCAGCCTTACTCATTTCTGTGTGCCTCTGTGGCCCTACTAAGGCACCCTCTTGTCAAATGTTGATATATAAAACAAAATATATTAGCCATCAGTAAAAAGAAGGGTTGTGCAATGCCCAGGAATTGAAAGAAGTGAGAAAAGTCTAATTTTACTTGCAATAGATTTACATTAAAAAATTTAAAGTCTTTGTTAATGTTTGCTTTTCTGTCTGCAATTTTTAAAATGTAATGCCTAGAAATAGTGTCCTTACTTCAATCTCTTGAATATCTCCCCTTTGAAGTAATTATGTGAAAAACTGTGTGTGACGGTATCAGGGACAACTTGTTTAATTTAATCTTATATTTTAGGCTTATTTTTATTTTTTAGAAGAGTATTGTGACCCCACTTGGGAATTTTAATTTGTATCTTATTTAGTCTGCAGTGTGACACCAGTTAATTGTGTGCTACTTTGTAGTAACTACATGTTAACTCTGTTGGAAGTAATGGTAATTATACTGTAATTGATACCAGTTCTCCCACAGCTTTGGAAAGCCATACAATTAACACATATCGCCACAGTTGGATACTTTCTTTTGTCCTTTGTGACATGCCATCTTGGAGTACTATTTTCAACAAGGTTCCTAAATATTTTCTTTTTCTTTTAAATGCCTATTAACATTACTACCAAGTGAGAATAGCTCCTAAGTTTTAGTTTTACTCCAAGAAAGCTCCTTTTCAAACCAGATGTAATTCAAAGTTATTTGTGATCTTTATTACAAACTCATTTGTAGAATCCTTTGGCTCGATGGTGGTTCTTTCCTCCTAGGAGAAGGCTCTAGTAAAATACACAAGATCTTTCTTTGAAAGAGAGTAGCAGCCGTTCTGCTAAACTCTGTGTAGTATCCAGTGCCTGCTACCCCACAGCGGACACCAGCCTGGAAACAGAGACAGATTTAAAGTCAATTAGATGAAAATGACTTCCCTCTGACTTTCATTGCCTCCTTCCCTTGCTTCCCCTGTCACCTTCCATTGCCTGTGGTAGCCCAAGAGTTTCTGAAGCAGCAAACAAACAGATGTGTTGGGACCAAAAATGACTACAGCTTGGTAGGCTTGTTTGACAAAGGGATTAATTTTGAGTGCATCCCTTGAAAACATGAATAATTGCTAAGAACTTTTGTAACATAGTGACATGATTTTGCAGTGTGTGCTGGAGATCTAGGAGAAGTGGTTATTATTGAGTCAGAAAGTTTCACACCTGGAAGAATCCACTGAGATAAGGTAGCTCCTTGATTCTGTAGATTAAGTAGACAGCCTAGCATGGCTGGCTGAGCAGCCAGGTTGGAAGGAGTAGGAGATGGAGAACCTGGAGGCCTCGGATGGACACTGACTATGTTGGTAGGGGCTGCAGGGCTTCAAGCACGCCTCCTGGCCTCTCTGGCCTCAGAGCTCTCTGAGTGAAGAAGCCTTCATGTTTCCTTCTGGAATGACAATTTCCCCATACCCCTCTTTTTCTCTTGAAAACATATGTGATTTTTACAGCACACACATTTTCTTTAAATTACAGGAAAACCTCTTAAGGGGATATGATATATTTATATAGCTCATAAATTAAAACAGATACAATGTGGTAATGCCTTACACTTTTGCATTTTTGTGTGTGTTTATAGTTCTGTGGGGGAAACATCTTCAAAATTATCAGTTGGCCTGCTAAAACTGAAGCACAATGCATAATTTTGAAGAAAATATTCATTCTTAGTTTGTACAGTTTTGATGTCTTTAGCTTGAATAAATTGTACCTATGTTACAAAAAATAATGTTGGGTAATATACACTGCAAATTACATAGATATCTCAAATCAAATTTATACAATCCCCAAGATACCATTTTGGACAAAGACATTTGCTAGCTGGCCATTAGTTTTGTTTTGATGTCCTTTGCTTATATGAGGAATGTCAGACTAACAGAGTCTTACTGGTGGCTTAAGTGAGATAGAATTCCCTGTTTTTAAGTCATGTGTTAGTTTTCAAAGGAGCTCCTGTAATTTTACAATGGAACGTTTTGTGAACTTGTTACTGAATAATCGGAGAATATTTAGGAACAAATCTGCCACATGCCTCTGTGCAGGAATAAAAAGTTGAAACCACATATAAGCAGGACTCTGGCTACCACACAACTGGATCTGCTTAAGTCTGGGTGCTTTATAAGTCTACTTGGGAGTTGAAAACTTATAAATAACCTTGCAATTGGTTAAAACCATATTAAAACCATATGAACAAAACAGAAAGCATTTGGCTCCAAGACGTCAGTCAGCACTATGACCCAGAGAAACATAATTGAATTCAGTGGCTCCCAAGGCTTACATGGTCTCCTGTCTTTAGGACTAATGGTACCATGTCACTTGTTATGTGATGGTTGATGGTATGAGTCTAAGCATGTTGTAGGGGATGCATGGGACGCTATTGTTGCCAGAACAGTAGAGATGGAACTTTTTGGGCTTGGTAACCCTTCATAGCCTCAGGAAAAGCTTGTCATACATCATTTGAGAATGTCTTTGAAAGCCCCATAAAACATCCGCAAGAAGCTGTGCTGACAGTAGTTCATTTCAGTAGGCACGTGCTACATGGTGCTTCTCTTCTTGCAGGGCCCAGTACTATCAAGGCAGAAGGAGGCATGATACATTTTCCCTTCCCAAGCAGTCTATGGTCCAGAGGTTACAAAAACCAACTGAGTACCCCAAGAAGAGATCTGAGCAGCTCATGTCACCATTATTGACTATGATTCTTTTTTCAAGTTTGAATCTTTGGGTTTTGACAACCTTTGATGATCCATAAGCCTTTCTTCTTTCTAAGAGGAAATGTTCATCTTTGAAGAATTATTCATAGATAGTTGGTAGTTAAGTGATAGATTATTGGTAGGTAGATAGACAGGTAGATGGCTGATAAGTGATAGGTAGATGATGACAGATATATAGTAGATAGCTAGACTATAGAAAGGCAGGTAGATAGGTAGTAATTGGGTAACAGGATAGGCAGATGGAGAGAGATTTATCAACACATAACTTCTGCTTGGTTCTGACTGCTAATGCTTTGGAAGAATCATTGCTGAGACTAATGACTTCTCTACATCTTGCTTTTTGGTTATGTGATAAACTGCCCAGTGACAAGAAAGCTTTTGTGAGGTAAGAAGCAAAAGCTGCCATTCTAACACTTTTTTATGTATCACAGCTACCTCAGACTGGGAGGGCTCAAACACCTTAGATTTATTTTTTTGTCTTAGAAAATCCTGGGTCAAGATGCCAGTGGGGGTCTTTTTCTCTGAGGCCTCTCTGTCCTTGGTTTCTACATCTGCCCCTCTGGTTGTCACATGGTCTTTCTTCAGTCTATATACACTTGTGTCCGAATTCCTTCTTAATATACCTTGTCAGAATGTAGTAACATCGACTATAAGAACCTCATTGGACTCAGTTACAACTATGGCTATCCTTAGAAAACAATGGTGAGGTAGAAAAATATCTTTATATTTTTAACCATTAAACTGAAATTTAGGTAGGTGTCTGTAATGAGATAAATTTAGAATCATAACTCTAAAACTTGACTACTGGATCACTTCCCAATCCATAAAATGGGTAAGGAAATGCTGGTGCCATGGAATTGTAGTGATTGTAGGTTGTATGAGTGCTTTCCAGAAAGACAGAGACAGAGATGGGGTAGACTAATAAAATAAACTGTCAGATAAATGATGACATGAGAGATTGTATGTATGAGTGCTTTGCAGACACAAAAGGGGAAAGAAAGAAGGGAAAATAAATTAGTAAAGTATTGTAACAGTTAAAGACATTATCACTAAATATTTTAAGCTAAACATTAACAGCATCCTTATCTAGAACTATCTACTTTCCTGCATCAACAGTTGACCTACACAGCAGAGATGCATTTCTGTTGCCTTGACTAACCATCTCAGAACTAAATTTAGGCCTTAGTCTGGGAAATCCTGTGGCAACCAGATCTTACTTCCATTTTTAAGCATTCAAAGGTTCTTACCACCTGCATGGTGAAGAGCAAGCATCTGCATAGCTTGCCTGACCGTCTGTGGTGGAACCCCCTCTCCCTGGTCAGCTTCATCTCCCACTCAGTTTGGATTTTCTGTTTGGATACTGTACAGCTTCTTTGAGTTTTCTGAATGTAGAATCCCAAATATAATACTTTCCTAAAATGCCATTCTCTTCCTGGATAGCATTATAATTAGGTAAACTAAAGCATTTCTTCTTGACAAAATCTTTTGTTGACTTCTTTTTACACTCCTTTTTCTTCTGTCACCAAGACCATAGAGAATACATATTACGACTGGCTTCTGTCTGTTCCTGTGGCTCGTCAGCTAGCTCTAAAGGTGTAATATCTGCTGCCTTATTGGCTTTACATCAGATTGGGTACTCCAGTAGCTAAACCCTACTAAAATAACCTCCCTCTCTTCTTTTATTTATTTATTTATTTATTTATTTATTTATTTTAAACTTTTATTGCATTATGATGAGAAAAGTTACATGATTTTAAATTATCTGAATTTGTTAACATTTAAAAACATATTTTAAATAAATAGAATTAAATCACATTCTTGTTTCCCATTTGTACCCCCACTCCTCCCAGAGAGCCCCCCTTCAATACCCACAATATCTTTTTTGTTATATTCCTTAAAATTTACAAAATATTATAACCATAAAAATAAATATTATAAACATTGTTTGACATAAAACAACAATCAATTTAACAGACTTATGTAGATGCTCGTCTACAGCAATAGTGAAAATACATTTTTCTCAATATAAATTTTAAATAATTCCAAACATATTAACTATATACTTCAAAATAATATATCACTACTAGTATTTTCTTAAATGAACATAAATATATAAAGTCTTTTTGTTTGTTTTGTATTTAGTAGGGTTTAAAATCTTGGCTCTTACTGTGGTACAAGCCCAAAATAAGAACAATTTTTAGACATTGGATTTCATTGTAATAAGGCTGTACTTCAATGACCCTCACCTCACCAAAGGATTTTACCTCCATCATAGCTAAGCTGAGAATTGATAGTTCTGCTGCACCAAGAAATGAATTGTAGGCTTGATTTTTGGATACAGACTTCCTGCTATGGTCAAAGCTATTTGACTTGAGTGAGTGACTTTATTCTCAGCCCACAGAGAACAGGTTACATTCATTTAAGAAATGGTATAGGTATTAAGATGGTCTATCCATAAAATCATTCATCAAGTGTTTCAATGAACAATGGTTCTGCTTGGTCCCTCTCTTCTTCTATTTCAGTTTTACTTTTAAACAAAATAAAATTATTTTTCAGAATTTTTACAAATTACATATATTTTAAATATTTATATGTAGATATATTCAATAAAATTAAAAGACAGATAAATGCAAATTAAAGTGTATAAATCAGTTGAACAATAGAATAATCTTCTAGCCAGGGCTGGGGTCCTGCTGGGAAATTGGAAATCCACCTTACTCTAATTTTATGTCAGGACTTTGCATAAACAGTTTTCCCTGAAATCTCAATTCTTCCTAGCCATTCCTCTTACACTGCTTAGCAGTCTACCGTTGGTGATTCTCCTTTGTTAAAACATCTCTATTTCTAATGACAGATGGAAGAATGAACACTTAAGCAAAGTCAGGCTGATTTCAGTTTAATTCCTCTTTAAAAAAGAGAGGTCAGAGGGCCATGTACTGATCAGCTTGGTGCAAATTTTCACTGGAGAGACTTCTGTTTTAACAAGTTGGTCAGCACATGCCCTCTTTCTCTCCTCCAATAGGTGTCTCTGTGCTTTGGGGCAAACACAATGAGGAAACTTAGAACTTAATTCATTCATGTGTACTAGCACAGTATTGCTGTTAAGGATGCATTAGGAGCTAAATAAATAAAAAATGCTAGCTAACAAAATATTACTGAACTATAGAATTCAATGATGAGCTTCATTTCTCCCAGTCAGTGGCTTCATTATCATCAATACTGGCTCTGGAAGCATCAAAGTGGCCCTGTGAAAGTGAATTCCAGTGCTTATGAGGCTTCTTCCTCTGGAAAGTCACCTCCTAACATGTCAAGCCTATATTTTATTTGTATGTTTGTATGTATGTACGCATGTATGTATGTGTATGAGTTGTACCACATGAGTGGAGATGACCACAAAAGCCAGAGGATGCCAAATCCCTGAAACTAGAGGTTGTGAGCTGCTGATGTGTGCGCTGGGAACCAAACTCAAAGCCTCTGCAAGAGCACTGAGTGTTCATACTCACTGAGCCTTTTGCTCCAGCCCCAGATATAAAATAAAATGATAGAATATGTATGGTAAATCAATCATAGGACTGTGTGTATGTGGTTAAGAATGTCTTCTGAGAATCAAATCATAGAAAGATATGCCCAGGGCAGGCTATAGTGGACCAGAGAATCACTTTATGTTGTATTTTTCTTGCTTAGAAAACAAAATAAAATAAAACTTTATTTTGAAATATGTACTGCTTTAAGCCAAATGTCTTTAATAGGGAATATCTTCTGTTGCCAGTGTTTGACAAAGAATTTGCAAAGATGCCTGTATTTACCTGTAGAAAGCCCAAGTTAGATTTATATTAAGCTAAAAAATCAAGTGCATTTTTCTGTTTTCTTTAAAAATTCTTTATCTTCCTCCTCCAGGAATATTTAAGGTTCCTATCAAGCTTTGTTTGCTTAGTTTCTTTTCTTCCAGGAACTCTCATCAGTACAGTGGAAAGTGTGTTGAGTCTAAGTATCTCAGTTACAAACTTGAATGTTGGAAAGCTAATAGTCCTGCTCCCTTGTGTGTGGCCTTATGAGATGAACTGCTGTGTAAGATCTATAGAAAGGCCTAAGATAGAATCCCAGACTTGTAAAATCCTTTGATCTTGATGATAGAGAGTCAGCAATGTACATGAACCAAACCCTTATTGTTGAACATAGTACGATGAAAACCAGGGGCTAATTATGTTGTAAAGACATAGCATTTGGGCATACTGAAAAATGAGTCGATTAGACAGGCTATAGAATACAGAGAAAATGTGGGTTTTTCAATATGAATAGAACTTGGCAGAAGGCAGAGAAGGAGAATGTCCCAGAGGCTATATATAAGGAAGGCAGGATTATGGTGTTGTCCAAAGATGAGCCACTGTTCATCCCTAGCAGAAGATGCCTGATGGGAGATTTTTTTTTTCAATTTTTGGATTTGAAAAGGCATGTAGAAAGCAGTGAATGAAGTACCTTGCAAGCCAGGGTTTGACCAAAATGCAGTGGAAAATAGGAGTGATAGAAGATTCTGACCTAGACACTTGGAATTATACAATTTGAGGAGGCAATGGGAAGAGTAGACCAGAGAAGACAGTGCCTGGAACCAGCTAGGAGGCTGTAGCAGACAGGGAAGGCTGTAGGGCAGAAGGCTTACACTGCTAAAGATTACAGGGTGTCTTTGAGGCAAGGACAAAAGGCTTTGTGAAAGGAAAAGAAACCAGCCCAGGGGATTGAGTAGACAAGAGTTAAGAAGGAAGTGAGACTGAAACTATTAGCTAATTTGCACTGGTGTAAATGAAGGTCAGGAGGGATGCTGGGTAAGGGCAGTAGTCATATTTAGTTTTGGAACTTATTCCCGTATTGAAGAGCTAGTCCAATATAAAAGAGAAATCAAATGTCTAGAAGAGATTGAAGCTTGGAACTGGGATGAAGACAGAAAGACGTCATTAAGTGCTCAATAACTACACATAGCTGGAACTTCAAGGGTAGACAGTATCTTAGAATACTGCAATATCTGTGTTTTGGGAAGGCGCAAAATGATTGATGAGCTGTGGTGTTAACCTTTATTGCAAATCTGAAAGGTTTTAAAATGTTTTAAATATTTAAATACTCATTTGGCTATGTAACAACAAAATTCTTATTTACATAAAAAAGAATCATATCAGATTCCCCATGCAAGAGACTGGTGCTACTAATTCCACAGTTATATGGGCATAGAATTTTCTATTTACTATTATATATATATATATATATATATATATGTAGAATATTTGGCAATTAGTTAAATAACACACATTTAAGTTTATTTAAGAAAGTTGGTGTTGAGCACAACCTAATTATCGAGTATTTTACATGTAAAAATAACCCAAGATAATTATTTTTTACCTTTTAAAACTACTATAGGTAATAACACCCTAACCCTTAGCTGTTTGCTTTGTGACACCATACTCAGACAATCTGTACAAATGGGCTTTTGAATAAAGGTAGGTAAAGTGCCTCTCTTTTAGACCATCAGAGTAAAGTACATGGCACCATTGTCTAGACAGGTCTAGGATAAAATGTATCCATTTGTAAAGTGACTAACAAAGGCTCTTTGAGCATTTGCCATTTTCCCTCCAGATTGTAGGGAAAGGACTGCCTTGAAAGGGCTGGAGGCACAGTACAGGGTGGTCACCCTTGGTGACCCAGAGGGAAGGTGAGGCACAGAGTTACATTTCATATGTTGGTTTTTCTGGGGACAGCTACAATCCGTCATCCTGCATATGGTTTGAAAGTGGCTTGTCTCTTTGGCAAGCAAACTGTTATTTAAGTACACCATCCACTCTACTACTGAAACGGTTTTGCCAAACTTATCCAAGTAGTCTCACATGCTTAAAGATGGTATAAATATCATTTATTGCCAGCAGTTTTCTTAGACTCCATGGAATGTCTTCCTGCTGCCTGATCTAAGTGTCCCAGTTTACATTATGGCCTTTACTGCCTCTGTTTGATGGAGTGATCAGTAAAAATTTAATGACACTATAAAATAATAAAAATGTCATTAATTTACCACGGATCTTGGATGCAGTGGTTGTAAAGTTACATTAATAAACAGAATATTTTTTACAACAAAAAGCATTGTTACGTGGGAACATATAAATAACACACATAAATTTAAGAGCAATTTTACTGTGAGCACACACATTATTATGGAATAGCCAATAAGTGTATAAAACACAGTATATAAAATTTTATTAAAATATACTGTGCCCATCAAAAATTCAGCTTTTATCTAAGTGCAAAGAAAAGCCATTATTGTGTGCTTGCTGTTTCATCCCTGTGCCTCCCCAGATCATAGTCTCATGTTTGTTGCCAGGAAGAGGCCGCAGACTTCCTTGCCTAAACTAGAACAAACCCCTGGTCTTTTATTTACCCCCAAACTCATTCTCTCTCCACTGATGCCGAGATGTAACTGATCAATCTTGTCATGGTAGGTAGGGAAAAGTTGCTAATTTAATGCAAAGTTAAAAATAATGCCAGAGGAGCTGAGTGGTTTGTTCAGTGACTCTGGAAATAAGGGCTAATAATCAGAGTCTGTCTGTCAGCACTGAGGCCTCCTCCTCATTGACTCTGATAACACATGGAGATGACGGATGCTACCATCTTGTGGCTTATAACATTTTACATTCATCAGCTCTTACTAATGGGGGCTTTATCATTTAAATATCTTTATTTAATATGCAGCATCTACCTCATACATCATAATTCCAAAGCACTTAGAGAACCAACAGTCCCTACAACAGAGCAGAGCTGACTTATAATTTTTTTTCCAGTAACTTTCACATTGCCTGCATGTTTGGGACTGACAATACATAACTGAGTGCCTGCTCATGGAGCAGCATGGAGAATGTACATTCTATTATCAATATAAAGACCAGGGAGATTTCAAGAGTGGGGCATGGGCTTAAGCTTACCCTGAAGAATTTTACTTATATCTCTATATTATCCTACTTTGAAGCTCTGTACATATGTATGGGTTTGGCACATACACATGTAAGGACATGCACTCCATTGTCTATGTTCCATATAGGCACAAGCCCATTGGTGTTTATCAGACAGAGACATGACTTCTTACACTGAAGCATCTCCATACTCTTCCCATGTCTATATCCACGTCCCGTGTGTAAGAGGCTCATGGTCAGCATGCTGGTAAATCTATGCTGAGCTCAGCTGCACAGACCTAACTGTCGGGCCCTCCTGTCTTAGGGTTCTTGCTGGCAAATAAATATTCTGAGCTATTCTTTGAAGAAAAGAAGGAAATCTTCTGGGAGACTGAGTAGAAATTTATATGAAAGGGCTTGGCTTTGCAGGCCCCTGCTTTAATCTCAAACACAGTGCTTAATATTATCAAATTGAAAATGCAACCCACTGCCCCTAACACTTTTTATCATTGATTTATTTTCTGCCTATTTAACCAGTATTTCATTGGACGCTCTTCCTTGTCTTCTAGTCTGTCAAAATATTGATATTTTACAGGGAAAGAGTCTTTGCAGAAGATTTTTTTTCAATGAAGTCAGAAAAATTGTCTGACTTCAAAGCCACTGTGAATGTGTTGTGGAACGTCCTAGATGTGTTTTTGTTATGATTAAAAACAAGCTGATACTACTGCATTGCAAGCACACTTCACTTTTAGGAAAGAAAAGACATTATCACCATGTAAGCTTTGTTGTCTTGGGGCTTTTACAAAGCATGGCATGTAATCTCCCCTCTTCTCCTTCTCTGTCAAAATACTGATACTCTTTCAGGAACTTTTTTTTTTTTAACTGAGAATATTTTCTAGGAAAATCAAAGAGAATGAATAACAAGAAAGGTCCCTGGAATATGCATATTGATAGGTGGGTTTTAGAGAAAGTTGTCCCACCTCTACCAGTCTTGAAAATGCAGTGGAAGGTTGTTCTTCAGAGAAGAAGGGAGGACTCTGGGTCCATCACAGGCACATTCACATGCAAATATGCCAGCAGTGCAACACAGCTCTGAGATGGCTTTCCAGTGCTTTTCCCTTTGACTCTTTCTCTTTACATCACCACGACCCAAAGTACTACTTAAAAATAGAAGAAGTGGGCTGATGGTCAGCAGCTGTCCTTCCCTGACCACGTGTGAAGCTCAGGCACAGCTCATGGCTGTGGAGGCTCTGTGTTGTGCACTGCATCTGGCTTAGTTTGTTCCCCTGCAGCCATGCTTTCACTCGAGAAGGTACTGGGGAGCCACATTCCCTTCGGATCTGACTTTCAGTCTGTCTTTTATACATGTCACATGTCATAGTTGAGAGGTTTCCCCACATGCTGCTGTTGAAGCTAGTGAGTTGATATTATGCATTTGGAGAAACGATGGCTAGGTCATTGTGTTTTATTGCAAACCTTTCCCAGAAACAGTGCTAGATTAAAGTAGGGCTTATGCTCTCTTTTCTTCCAATGAAGATTTCAACGCGGTCTCTGATGAAGGAGAACTGGAAGATTTACTGCAACAATTTGACTGATGGGAATTAATTATAGAAATATAATGATATTCAAAAATAATCGTATTAGAAAGCACAAACGCAGTGAGGCTGTACAAATGAGGCATATCCTCTATCAAGTAATTGTATGTTTGCTCCTTCAGAATATTTCCAAGTTTCTAAACATCTAACAGAACAGAACAGTAGGCATGTTTCCATCAGATGCCGAACATGCTGGATGCAAAACTAGGTCATTGAACAATAGACGGAGCAGCAGTCAGCACTCCACTGCTGCATAATGCATTAGTCTAACATGCAGAAACCATTCCTAGAGCTGCAAGCTGCTATTTCATGTCTATACATTCAAGCCAACATGACATTTAATATGCTTTCATAGTATTGAACAACAAGGCTTCATTCATTCTTAAGGATAACACAAAGCCAAGTCTGAGTCTAGAGGCTAAGCATGGAGAAGGAGGTGAGAATAGGGTTGTTGTGCTCGGTTTGTACAGATCATCCCACTACATTTAGGATGACCAGTGAGCCCCGCCACTGATCTGAGAGGGGCAGGGCCTCTTCCATTGTGTTACCCCAAACTCCTGCTCTTATAGGAATGGATAAACAGTAACCACCTTTGGGTTCTTTCCTGTAGAAGCAGGGGGGTTGCTTCCTGGTTTTGTTTGTTTGTTTGTTTTGTGGGTTTTATTTTTTTTTGTTTTTTACTAGGTAGGAGTCATGCACTCCTCAGTTCTAGGAACTCACAGTTGAAAGACTTGCTCCAAGCAAAGGAACAGTGCCAATGTCTACTCTAGCAGCTTTGACACATTCAAATCCTGGTACACAGAGTTCTAATTTGTACTTTATCAGGATTTACTGATCAAAATCATGGTCTCTAGATGGAAAGGCTGTCTACCGTTCAGCTGAGCAGTAGGTTCTAAGAACATTCTGAAGTTTTTGCACAGCTGGCCCCTCTCTCCATTGCATTTCTTGTAGATTCCAGAAGCCAACCCAACAGAAGGGACAGGACAAGCAGAACATCTCTGGCACGCTCCAGCCTTCCCTTTCCTTCTAGACTCCTAGATCACCCAGGTCATCAGTAACACATTCAGCCTTTAGCCATCTCAGAGCCTGTATGGGTCAGACGTGATGTTTCTAAAGCCACACTGTGCCCATTAAGCAAGAGAGAAACTGGAAGGAAATAAGCAGCTACTGAGACTCAAAACTAAAACAGGCCTCTGACTATTCTTTCTCCTAGGAAAGAACCCGCTTTGAGAACCTGGGTCCCCAATTAACAGGAAAGTCAAGTGAAGATGGAAAACTGGGCCCAGGTGTCATCGATCTCACTCGACCGGAGGATGCAGAGGGTGAGTGGCTTTTCCCTAGGTTATGTCTCTGCTGATCTGTACATTTATGAAGGTGAGTCAGGTAGACATGGGATCCTTATGACCATCCTTGGGCGTCACTATTTGGATTTTCTAGGAAAAAATGAAACGTTGGTCTTCAGTGTGTATTATAGTTGAGTGCTCTGAGATACTGCTGGATTCTCTATTACTGAACACAAGCAGTCCAAGTACCTCAAGATGTTATTTTAAAGTTTTAGTGAAAAATCCTTCTATATTTCCTTAACCAGATCTCTGTGTATCACCTACTTCACTGGATTCTTGTTAAGAAAAATAAGAAACATAATTTTAAAAAAGTCTTCTTCTTTGTAGAGAAGACCACTTTTTTAAAAAAATCTAGACCAAGTAATTCCTAGGCACAGTCAAACCACTAGGGACCAACTGATAGATTCAGCAGACACCGAATGACTGCTTAAGGAAAGACCCAGCTTCGGACCTGTGCACTAGCCATAGTTGAAGCCTGTTCAGTGTCTGTTAGAGAAAGCAGCCTCTCTCTGAAGATGTCTACCTGCAGCTCTCTCGATGCCCATCCTCATTCCTTCCTGTTTGTTTGTTTTAAAGGCACCAAGCACCCGTCAGCAAAAATCATTCCCCAGAGGCTGGGTACAATTTATAGGTTAGGTCAGCACTTTGCCAGCAGTGTGGCCTGGTTATTTACTGTGTCATCAGAGTGGGTACTGGCTTTCCCGTTAGCTGTTTCTTTGGCAGAATCCATCCCACCAGTCAGGGAAGATTAATTTGCTCTCGTAAGAGTAACAGGATCCTTTACCCATCTCAGATCCTAGTGAACATCCTTTTTTAAGCTTGAGGGGAAAAGTCTCGCTAGTTCCCTGTGTACTGACAGGGTTTCTTCTAGGACCCTGATCCCTTAAAAGCACACAAATATAGTTCTTAGCAGCAGCTGAACTGGCCCTCCCCAGGCAGCTTGGAAGTCCCAGGTATGAACACTGAGAGATGGGTGGTGTCTGACAGGAGCAAGGCTTCAGAGCTTCCAGAAAGCATGGTTTCTGTGTTAGTTGGAGATACTAATTCTTGAAGGTGGTCCTAGGTGCAAAGGGTCAACATAAACTCTGAATGGTATATGCATGAATTTATGTGCTTGTGTGATAGAGAGGGGGCAGGGGAGAAAGCAACACAGAGGAAGTAAAGAGACAGGAGAAGAAAAGAGGACAAGGAAAAGGAAGATGAGCAGGAAGTGAGGGATTAAAGGACTTAAAAACCAGGACTCTCAGCCAGCGGTGGTGGTGCAAGCCTTTAATCCCAGCACTTGGGAGGCAGAGGCAGGCGGATTTCTGAGTTTGAGGCCAGCCTGTCTACAGAATGAGTTCCAGGACAGCCAGAGCTATACAGAGAAACCCTGTCTCAAAAACAACCAACCAAACAAACAACCAAACAACAACAACAAAAAACCCAGGACTCTCCCTGCTCTCCTCTATGACGAGTCTGTTTCAAAGGTACACAGACACTGCCATAGGCATACAGATAGCAGGCTTCACTGGCAAGGGCTCAGATGCTTCTGTCTAGCCAGCCAAATGGTTGGCATGGTTCACAGGTTGACCAACACAGACATGGAAGTTGGCATGGTGGTCTGTAAAGAAGTGTTTTAGATCAGGCCCATCTTGGTGTCCCTGGGAAGTTCTATTGTAGAGTGCCTAAGTCGTTGGCTTTATAAAGTGAGCTAGACCACCTCCAGCACTCGGGGGAGGAGGGGCGTTTCCTAAGGTCTGTTTGGCTGTGGACCAGGAGTTGTGGAGCTATCATCTGACCCTTGCTCTGCCAGCACTTTCATTTGATTTCTTAACTATGTATTAGCTATAAATATAGTGAGTTGCCTCTCAGTAATGCTGCTAATCAATTTGATGTGATTGTGTGAATGGAACTATCGGCCATTATAAAAAGATAAAAACCTTAACAGCAGAGAAAAATCTATAGAAGGGTTGTGGAAATTCCACTCAGTATGCACATTGTCTATATTCAAATATGTTTTGTTTTTATATGCCATCTGTTGTTTTTACAGCCTTTTCTCATATAATTGTTAGATACTCTTTGAGGAAGTTATTATTGTTATTATTATTATTATTATTATATTTTACTGCCTCAGCCTCCCAAATACTATCTATATTCCATAACACCTAGCTAGTATTATTTTTCCCCATTTTACAGATTAAAATACTGAGGCTAAAAATTTTAAATAATTTGCTATAGGTTCAATGCCAGTAATGATAGAACTAAAACTGGATGGAAGGTTCAGGTTCTGGCTTTCAGACTATACCTCTGTATAGTCGGAGAATTGTAATGTCTTCAGTTTTCTGAACAAACTTCTTGTGACCTTCCTCAGTATGGCCCATTTCCTCTCCCCTAAATATAGCTGGTCATGCCATACATCAGTTCTCATGTTACTCCATCACACGGAGCAGCATGCTGATGAGTGTAACAGTAGACAGGCTGTAGCTTACGGAGCGTGTGAAAACCTCCCTTCAGAAGCTTGCCTAGAGTTGCCATTGAGACCTCATGTGCCTCTGGGGGACTGTGAGTTCATGAATGGAGTCGAGTTACCTGAACTAATATGGACAGCAGTGCAGTGCCTTTGTGAGGACTTCTGGGATGGGGAGCAGCCTTCTGCTGACTCCAGGCTAGTTCCTGGCATCTGTTCAAGCCTGCGCTGATTGCAAATCCTGCTGGAGTTACAGTTAAAGTCAGGATAGTTAGCAGGTACTCATAGTAGTCTCTCTACTCTGCTTCATACTCCCCTCAGCATGAAGATTAGAAAAGGGCTGGAGTGCCAAGGTAACAGCAACCAAGTGGATTTACGCAGCCACAAGCCCATGGTTCAACAAAGCAAACAGGCGCAAATCAGCCAACACTTCTTGAGTGCCTGTAGTGTGCCAGTCCTCTGAACTAGGCCCTGGGTAAATCATGGGAAGTTAAAACAGTGCTGCCCTTCAGCAGCTAGAGCGTATGTTCTAGTGAGGGAATACAAAGTTCAAAGTTAAAGCTGTGCATACAAGTGGTCGCTTATCACTGAGAGCAGGACTTTAAGACTTCTTGGTCCTCTACCAAGTACCCAGAGGCCAAACTCTTTAAATAGGCTGAGCTGAAAGGTGAGCTATGCCTCCAGCTTGGGGGATCACTTCCTTCCATCAATGCACGGTCATGTCCGAGTACCCTCCCACTGTGGAACAGCCATCTCAAAAGGCTGTGTCCTTCTTGTATGTCTCATCCCTCCTGTGAGGCTTCTTAAGTACAACAGTAAGTCAGTCAGAAGACAGGCCCTGCCTGGATGTGCTTCCCAGGACTGTGCCTGCCAACCATGAGAACGATGCTATTTCTTAGAAGAAGCTTGAAGGCCTGCTTCCCACTCTGGGCATGGAGGCAATGGGGAAAAGGTCACCCTAAAAGGCAGCTGTGCACGTGTATTAACCACTCATCAAAATCAAATGACAAAACCATAAGCAAGGCAAACAGAAATTAGAAATATAAAAGGCAAATGTCTTCAAAATTTTATTTTTAAAGTCCAGCTGTTATCTGGCTTGGATGTGACAAGACAGCATTTCTTGTTCGCCATGGTATTTATAAAGCTACGGCTTCACTGGCGCTGGGGACTTAGGAAGCCTGGTTAAGGCCCTGTTATGTTTAGAAGCTGATGAAGAATTAACTTGTATTGAGTTCACACAACATTTTAACATTCCTTTAGTACATGTAAGAATGGGAGGATTGGGTTAGTTGGGTCTGTGACCTTGTATTAAAAATGACCACCTGACAAACCGCTGTCAGACTGTCCTAGACTGTGTGGTCTAGGACACACAAAGAGCCCTTCCCGGGCTCTTTGTAGGCCGGAGTTCCTTATCCCAGTCCTGCTGATTTCAGAGTCACATTGTGTAACAGAAAGGTGCCTGGCTTGGTTATTGGGAGGTTTGGGTTAAAACTCCTCTGCTCAACAACCAGCAACAAGTGACTGATACCCCAGCATAAGTATCTTTATCTTTTAAAGCAGGAATGTTGGATTGATTGTCTCAAAAGTTCCTTCCAATCCCATGCTTGTTGTAAGGGTCTTCGGAAAATGTGGAGTCTGTTTCTGGTGAGAGAACTGATATGTCCACATGAAGCTCGGTCAGTTCCATTTAGGTTTCTGTTTTCAGAAAAATAAGAAAACAATGCCTTCAATGATTTATTTCTGCCACTTGCTCAAGTGAGTTTGCGTGTTCTTTGTGCTTTACTGTTTATTAATGAGAAGAGCACGTCTGTAGTATTTGTTACCTTCCACAGAGGAGCTGCTTCTCCCCTGGCATGCTCCCTTCCTCTTCCCCCTTTTTCCCTCCCTTCCCTCCCCTATCTTTATCTAGCTCCTTTTTCCTTCTCTTTCCCTCCCTCCCTCTCTCTCAACCTTAAACCTGTGGTTTTACACTGCTTTGCAGAATGTGTTATATAGGAAAATGTTACTTTTCTCAAAGTTTCACCTTCAGTTACTATGGTGTAGCCTTGGAAGGATCTCATTCTCATGTGAGGAGCAGTGGAATGTGTGCTATTCTTTAGGGACAAGCTCTGAAGGTGATTATCTTTAGCTGATTTTTGAAACTTGCTTTGGCGCTGTACCAGTGTGCTGTCCTCTGTGTTAGACACTCATAGGGATTTGGTGAGAGTGGATACTTCCATTCCAGAGACTCCCTGGATAGTTCTATGGCTCCCAGAAGCTTTCTGTAGCTTCACAATTGGGGAACTGGATCATAACAAAGTTATTGTTCTTTACAACTCCTCACCATCATCTTCTCTTCCTCATTCTCCTCTTTCTTGGTCGCCTCCTAGTCTTTTATCTTAGGTCAGTTTTATTTACCATCAGCTTAAGCTCACTTTTTATGGAATTAGAAGACTGCAGGGTTTCCTTCTTTTCTTTCAAAGTGTGCCAGTTAGTGTGCATATCCTTTCTTGCCGGCCTCACCTCCCCTTGAGCCATCCTCTGAAGTCCCTGACACTTTGTCTTTTCTCGTACCTTCTCTGGATCCTTACTCCTACAGGGAAGGAAGTTTGCTGCTGTGAGACAGGAGGCAACCAAAGAAGCTGTAGCCTTGTCTGAGGTGTCATTCAAATGCTGCTTGTGCCTTGGAGTGTGAGGCTCACTGATCCAAGCCCACCACAGTGCTGGCGCTTTCTCTATCAGACCTGGAACAAAGGAGGGGACCTGACCCCTGCAGTTTCAGCAGAACTGTCCCTTCTCTGGTCCCAGGAAACGGAGGCCTCGCTTTGTTCAGGTGTTCAAGAGTGATGAGAAACTGACATATCCCTGAAAGGCTCACTCTCCTTTGCTCGGTTCTTTTAACTTCTACACAAAGGGTCCAGCCTGACTTCTGGACTCTGAAAGAGTGAAATTGAGGAGGATCATGCTAGATGCCACGCTCCCCTTAACCCTTCACTTCAAGAACTAGAAGACTCCCACTCTTATTGTTTCCTTTTAGGAAGTAATGTTCTCTCCCTACATTTCCTAACCTTTGAGTTGGAGGTTGATACACAGCAGGTTCTAAACTTTCCTCAAGCCCCATTGTCACCTGAGAAAGTTCACAAAGCTTTGGGTGTTTTGTATACCCCTATAGGTGCATAAAAGAGCTATATGAAT
Source organism: Mastomys coucha (assembly GCF_008632895.1). Taxonomy (NCBI): domain Eukaryota; kingdom Metazoa; phylum Chordata; class Mammalia; order Rodentia; family Muridae; genus Mastomys; species Mastomys coucha. The sequence goes on along the minus strand of NW_022196904.1, from coordinate 104,425,404 downwards.
CAAACACTTATTCATAATAAATCATAAAATATACCTTAAAACAATTCTTTGGCATAAATACAGTTTTACCATTTATTAAAGACAAAAGCAAATTTGCAGCTGCAGGAGGTATGGCACCTTCAGCATTTTTCAGAGTTGATTGACACTGATTTTATAATTATCAATGCTGAGAAATTCCCTTTACCTATATACATTGTACAAAATGCCACAAGTCCATTTCAGAAATGATTGGAAACTGTCCTAAATCAAGCTCAAGCTAAAATTTAGTGATTTGTATGAAACTCAAGTCAGCATCCAAATGGCAAATTTTAAAACCAAACATTCTAATGCAATATAACCCAGAGACACACTGTCTGATGCTAACATAGTGACAGATGATGGTAGGAAGATAATAAAAATACTTGTTTTCTATAAGAAAGCCATTATGTTTCCATATGAACATAAAACTGTAAGCTCACTGACAACAGCGTGATTCACAGCATGCGGTAATCTCAGACCTGAGCAGAAGCACAAAGCCAGCACTCTCTGCTGCCAGTGCTGTGACTGCAGAGCGCAGGCTGCAGTGAGGTGCAGTGAGGCCACGCAATGCAGCACAGGTGGGTGCTTCCAGAGACACTGCTGATCCATCGTGTGCTTGATTTTGAGTTAACTTTTGGCTACTGTGTGTTCAGGGACCTTTTGCTATTGCCACTCTAGTCCCAACTTCTATGTTGGCTAGATGGCCTTGTGCAGGTGGTGACTCAGAGTTTAAGAAGTAGTGGTCTTATTTAGATGGTTTCTAGTGACAGGGCTGTTGGTTTCTTTAACTCTCTAATTATACTGCCTTGTAATTGGACTCATTGCCCTTAATGTAGCCAGAATGTAGCAAGTATCAATTAGGGACCATGTGGTCTTGTCATTTGTCTGTTGGTCTGTTTTTGCCGTAGTGAAGGTTGCCTTGCCCATGCTAGACAAGGGATCTACCACTGGAGCTATAGCTCAGGCCCAGTGTAATCTTTTAGGTAAATGAGGTTTTTTTTAGTAGAAATATTCCAGAGCTGGCTTGTCCTTTCTCAGAAGGGTATCCATCTGGTAGAATATGTACCAGGAACGAAAGGTGAAGAATTATATCTACAAGCAGAGAAGACTAGAGTGAATCAGAAGGACTATTAGCCAAGGCTGTGTGTCAGGGTTAGGCATCTGGCCCTCTATCACTGCCTAAAGCAACATATCCAGACATACACCCTAGACAGAAGAGCCTGAAGGAACCAATAGGCAGGTGTCTGCAGCCAGGCTAGGAAGTAGGGGAGCCTGAGATGTAGTGGAGATGAGAAATAGCTGCACAGGCTGGGAGAGCAACAGAGTTCACGGAGCCCTTGGCTCTGGGCTGTTGTATGAGTATCACAAAAATGTATTTTACTGTGGATATAAACCGTTTTAGAGGCTCCTGTGCTGCAGCTTATATCAGCTCTATATATAAAGTGCAGGGCTCTTAAACAAGCAAATAAACTTCTCTTACAGAAATATATTTGCCGTGTCTTAAAAGCTCCCAAATAACTTTTAATGTTGGGAGAAAACAATTTCCATTGAACTCTTCAAGTGATAGATGGACCTGATGGGGCAAGAGAGTGAAATGTCAAGGGTTTTGTGTAGCTGCATCCCGAATACTTCATAAGAAGAACTCAGCCTGCTTCATATAGTTTCAGGGTTTGAGAGTCCAACCAAAGGCCCATCCATCTGTGAGGAGCTGAGCCCCGCCCAGTGGCTAGTTTCTCTGGAGACTGCACTGTAAAGATCCAGTGATAGTGTGTATGATTGCCCCACACCCCCCAACACACACACACTCAAACTACTAAACTACTCGTCAGAAAGAATGTCCTTATCCTGAGGGAGCAATGTCTGTCTGTGCTGCTGCTATATTACAGAGTGGTCCCCAACTCTACAGCAACCAAATGACCAAGATTAATACCACCTACCTTGAAAATCAGACTCCAAATCAGACTGCTTCTCTAGCCATGGGCCTGTTGGTTTCATGTAAACCAATTTACTGGAGTGAGCATGCTCACAGAGCATGCAACACATGCACAGACTATTTAGTTCTTGACATGCTATCTTTGTCTAGGTCCCTGTCCCAAAACTTCCCTCTCCTGGCAACAACAGCCACTTGGCTTTCCATATGCAGACTTAATATTCGGCCCAAGCTTAGGCTGGTGGAAACCAAGGCATGAAGTCAATTCTGAATGCTCTTGAAATTACTCTGCTTAAGATCAGGATTGAACTTGAAACTGACATCTTAGTCTAATTGGCTCTTTCTCTTCCCCTAAATTTTGGAACAGTTTTAAACTCATTTTACAGGGCCAGCACTATAAAGACCTCCTTACTTTCCTGTTATTGACTTCCTCATCTCTTTCCTTCATCCCACATTTTACTGTTCTTCCCTGGATACCTTGTCTGCTCCTATTTTATGTTCTATGATGGTTTGGATGTAGTACCTGCCTCCACCCCCATCTTTCACTCTGTAGAGATGGTTCTCAGTAGACTGGATTACACATGCCAGAAACCAGCTTTTTCCAACCAGAATCTGTCCCTAAATAGAGCCTCACAACTCCCAGTTTAACTTATAGTGGTCAAATGTGTCATAATGTCTCAAATGCAGAGTCCTTGAGCAGCTCCATTGTTTTGACCTGAGTGGAAGGAAGGGAGGGAGAGAGAGAGGGAATGTGAGTTTAAGTCAACTTGATTGACCTGAGATGCTATCTCCAAAGAAGAAGAAGAAGAAGAAGGGAAAGGAAGAGGAAGAGGAGGAGGAGGAGGAGGAGGAGGAGGAGGAGGAAAGAAGAGAAGAGAAAAAGAAAAAAGGAAAGAAAAAGAGGAAAGAGGAAGAGAAAGAAAGAGAAAGAGAGAGAAAGAGAAAGAGAAAGAGAAAAAGAGAAAGAGAAAGAGAAAGAAAGAGAAGAAGGCTCTTTTGGCCCTGTGCTCACATGTGGGAACCTGCTGTGTGTTGCATAGCCAGGAGATATGGGATGGCCTTAGACAGACTTTGTGATCGTTCACTGCATTTTACTTTGGAAACATGCTTAGCTTAGCTTTATTCTGGTAAGGAATAAATTATCCCCCCACCCCAAATCCCAACCAACTTGTGAGTTCATTTTTAACCGTCTTAAGAACAGAGTATGAAATCTTAGGAAGCATCCATCAGATATGAAGAGAGCTCAGAAAGAAGACATGTCATTAGATCATTTGCTCTGCCCTTGTGGAACTGTAATGAACACCTCTGCCCCTCCTGCACCACTGCTTTGTGTTTTAAGAGCTCTAGTCTCTGGGCTGGGAATTTACATGCATCCCCTTTCCTTCCTCAACTAAAATAAATACGGAGTAAAAGGTATTTCTACAGAGTAAAAGGTAGCCCTTTTATGTAGGGAGATGAAATTATAGGCAAGAGAAACAGCTTACTTATCTAAGAATGATTAAATGTAAACTTTGAGCTTAGATCTGTGGAAATGCACACATACATCTTAGTCATATCATTTTCTGGCTTTCTCCAAAAAGCTGACAGAATCAATGGTCTTTGTTGGAACAACTTTTCCTTTAGTTTTCATTTAAAATCAAGAAAAAAAATTGTGAAAGCTTTATTTTTTAACACTTTCAACCACACAGATATCAAACACTAGTAACTGTCAAAGTTGCAAGATGGAGACACTTGATGGCTCTTGTAATTGACGCCACTATTCTGATCCCTTGAGCTACCACTTTCTCATATCCTTTACATGCCCTAGCTTTAAAAACAACGTTAGTTCTTCCTGGACCCATGGACATCATTCTCTCATTCTGATGTCTAAGAGAAAGGCTCCCTAAAGCAAACAAAACAAAATGAAGCTCGGAATTGAGAAGGGCCATTAAATTCATTGCTAGGGTTTGTGGAGCTAAGTAGAAAGTTGAGTAAGACAGCTCACATCACCATTTCAGACATCCATGTTGAAAGCAAACATGTGATCGTGGGACCAGTAACATAGGAGCTGCCAGTGCACTTCCATCATTTACTGTGAGACTCAGGAGCCAGCTGACCTCTCCTTTCCTCCTATGGAACAAAAACTGTATATCAAGTGGTCTTATTATCTCTTTTAAGTACAAAGTCTCTGATTTTATGAGCATGTTTTACCCTAACTTTAAGCTATTCCAGGAAGGTCCCATTGTGCGGTTTTCTGAGTTTATGCATGCATCAGTTTACATGTTTGCATACACCATACAACACTGGCAACAGCATTCAGAATTAATACTCTAAGAAGTTCAGACCCTCTTACCCTCCTTCCAAGGTTGTTCTGAAAGTGGCAAGGTAGCAGATGAGAACTGATCAGTGTGGCAAGTCAATAGAAGTAGCAAAATGCAAAACAACAGTGTGCAGATCCCAAACAATTGTAGGTGTGTGTGTGTGTGTGTGTGTGTGTGTGTGTGTGTGTGTGTGTGTTTCATCAAAGCTCTTCTTACAAGACACATAGCAGCATATAAGAAATCAAAGGGGGACTTACTTACAGTCTAACTACAGAAACTCCCAGACACCAGGGAAACAAACAGACAGGTCTCTAAAATCCCTACTATGGAAGATAGCTCTGTTCTCTGCTGTTGCACTGTGTGTGTCAGTATTTCTGTAATAGCTGGTTGTGCTGGACCCTGCAGTGAGCTATGGCTAGGACACCATGCACTCACTGCATTTGGATGAGGTGGGCACATGGAACTGGTGGTGTGAATAAGTGAAGTTAAATGTCAGGGTAGAGGTAGGCAGAAGACACAGAGTATCTCCTACTGGAACCCAGAGTTCTGCTAGTCTTCCAAAGGATTAACAGACATTTAAGCTGTGTCTTCAAGGAGTGATTGCAAGATGGACATGCCTTTGTAGGAAAGTAGAAACTGGAATTAATAGCATGAAAGCAGTGTGTAGGAACCAGGGGTAATGCAATGTTCAAAAACCAATACTTCCAGTAGAGTAGCAAGAGCCCTGGAGCTGTAGAGAGAAGCTAGCCTGCTTCTCTGCAGGCTGAGATTCATCTACGGCCCAGGGGTGGGCAGGGTGTTGGAGGGTTTAGATGGAGAACTGAATGTGATGTTCCACTCTCCCTGAAACCAGAGAGTGGTATTTCTGTGGAGGTTAAAGCATTCAAACCTGGAAAGTAAGAGTGAGTCTGAATCAGAAGGCTAGATTTTAAAGTAACTGGCAGGGACCTGGAGGGGCTAAGATAATCAGCAAGGGGAGAGAGTTGAGAAGATGGATCAAGTAATGTCTTGTTTGTAAGTGTTTCTTTGCCTTCGTTTATGCTTCATTTCATATAGAGTCAGTGGCAGGAGCAAGGGCTAGGTGAAGCCAGGAGCTGCGTAGCTGCATAAATTATTTAGTCTACCAGCTTTCAGCGGCCTCTGTGTCCTCCACAGGCCTCTGCTCTTACCAGAGACTGGTTCCCCTGACATCCTCAGAAGACAAAAACTGTTATTGTCTTAATCATCCCCAGTGGTAACCGGTTCAAACTTAAACGATGCTTTTCACCTGGGTGCACCGGCACATGAGCCCTCCTGAGCTACATGTGACATGCAGATTAAGTGGAATATTCCATGCTCTGCGCCACTTTCAGATCATTAAAATACAGAAGCTCAGAAGCCATCCCAGCTGCCGTGGGAGACTGTAGCTGAAACAAGCTGAAGGACTCTATTCAGCTATCTGTACAAAGTAAATATAATGAGAATAAAAAAAAAAATTAAACCAAAACCGAGAGCAGGAGGCTGCAGGGCCACTGGTGAGAATTCCCTTCATTTAGTAAAGCCACGGGCCACATGCACCAGCTCACCACAAAGTCATTAAGCCTTTTCAAACTCAGATGAGAAACATTAACAAATCCCACAAAGGGCTTTAGTATGGCCCCTTTGTCCTCACATGTGGCACGTTATAACTCCTACACCACTCTGCTCTGTGTTTGTTTAAAGCTGCCTCCGTCAGGCGGGGCCTAAAAGAACAAAAGACATCTTGAGCAATCCTTAGCAGGAAATGGGCTAATCTAAACATGGTTTGTGACACTTTAAGTAGAATAGAAAGCAGAGGGATTGATTAGCCATTAACGTCCAATTGGCTCCGTATGGATGTTGCAGTACTAAAGCCTTTTCCAGGGCAGTAGCGGAGTTATTGAATTAGAGTCTCTGCTTCCTCAGAGCTGACCTTAGGGAGTTCCTTTTTGGTTCTCCTTGTTAATCTTTTAAAAAGAAGACAGTTTCTGATAGAAGAACAGAACAGTGCTGTCTACAGTAACATTCTCATAAGCCTGAAATCAGGGAATGCCTTAGTGTAACACCGTCTAATCCCTGCTGTCATTTCAGTTCTCGATGCTTTCTCCAAGTGTGCTCGCACCTTCAGTGTGGGAGGGGAAGGTGGGCAGCATTTCAGACTACAATAAAGGTCATAAACTTCATAACTTGCAGCAGGCTTCTTGGATGTGCTAAGCTGTGCAAGGAAGAACATCCCTACAGGGAGAAACTTACATTCCAGCTGGAGTATGGTGGCTCTGAAATTCAGTTTTCTCAAATCTCCCCATGGTGACTTAAGAACTTCAACCTAGAGGAGTTTTGCTAGGCTGAGAGTTGGCAGACCTGAGCTCTAGGTGTGGCTCTGCTCCCTGATAGTAGGATGGATAGCACACAGAGTGTTCACAGAACCTGTAAGCCTTGGTCCAAAGGCTGTCTACCCTCAGACCCATTTCAGAGTATTGTGAGGAGTACTGAGATCATGTATTTAGTAAAAGCACTTCATAGATATTGTTTTGTGCACAATTACATAGCACACCTGGTGTGCTTCCTGAAACATGACCTCTGGCTTAGTCTATCAAAAAGCTAAGTTGCTGCCCAAAGAATCATTTTGGAATGACAACTAATTAACTGTTTCCAGAGTGTTCAGTGAAACATTTGTTTGTTTGTATGCTACATATGACTACCCATCTACCTTTATGTTTTATCTACTGTTTATTGGTTTAGATAAAGTCTATAGATAAGGGAAATGCAGGGTAATTGATTACTGGACTTGTAGAATCCTGGGATGAAAACAGGGACATGAAACTGTATCTGTGGCCCTCCTTACATTAGCAAGTGAAGAGTTAATGCCTTAGGCAGATGACCACAGGCACCCCATCCTTCTTTTCTGAACTTTTGGTTCTTAGTTTTTCCGCCAATCTTTGGCTCAGAAGAGCCAATCATATATCCACCATAGGTGCCTTCCTCAGGTCAGTTCCCCAGTGTTATTAGTCTGCCCAGCTAGGGCCTGCCCTTTAGCTCAGCGGTGAAGCACTTGCCTAGCGTGTGCAAGGCGCTGGGTCATTTTCCAGCATTGCCAAAGTAAACAGACAAACACATCTAGCTGATGGTTTATAAAAGAGGCAGGGATATGCCATGCCTTGCAGACCTGGCTGTCTATGTCTCAGACATGAGGAGCATGTTGCTTCTCTGACGATGGAGGCTTTCTCAGGCACATGATGGGTTTTCTACTAAATTAACCATGAGGACAGCAGCTCCTTTCCCTCTTTTATTTTCTTTCCTTTGTTTTAAACAAGAAACAAACAAACAAACAAAATTAACCAGCAGTCTTATAATGAAAGTAAGTTAACATTCTGATCATACGCAGGAACAGAAGCTAGCAAAGGGCTCTCCTGGTTGGACATAGCTAGCTGTCAATAATAAAGAGCTGAATCTCTACCATAGCCACTTGGATTTGGTGAGATGAGCACGGTGAACACACTGGATGTGATTTTTAACTTCTCTTTCCTGATATTCCATGTCCTTCCCAGAATTCCTTTCTCACGTACCTCCCAGAATTCCTCGCTCATTTACATTTTTACTTCTACTGTGCTCATTTTTTTTATTATCCCTACTAACTACATAAGAGACTATCACATGCATCAGGTAACTGTAAAGTTCCACAGAGAGGAACAATCATTTTAGTGATGATGAAGCAGTGTGAAATGCTATGAATGTGCACTGTCCTCTGGAGCCACCTACTGCAGGTGCTGCTCCCAGTTACTCAAAAGAACCAGTGAGAGCTTTTTCTCCCTTCCTAATGACTTTTTGTTTTGTTTTGTTTTGTTTTGTTTTAACTTTTTGTGGGTTTTTTTTCCAACAACATCTTTGAGTTAATCATGACCTGAGAACACCACACATTTCTCAGGGCTCCTGAGGAAAATGTTCATAAAAAGTCATTTTGTAAGTTGGTTGGCTTTTCATTTTAAAATTTTATTGCTTTTATTTTTCATTAAACAGATTTTAAAACATTTTTCTTTGGGGAGTATCTTATAGTATGCATACTTTATCCATTTTCCAATTATTTCAAGTTTTGTCTATTACTTCTAGAACTTCTATGATATTCTTATATCCATCTATTTTTAGACAGAAATTTTCATTTATTTTAGAGAGGCTCTTGGAGTGAAACTGCTGTATTATAGGATAAACTGCCAGGAAATTATTTACTGTTTCCCATTTCTGCTAGTTGGCCCCATGCTTGCCAACACTTCATTTCTACGCCATTGTAACAAATGTGAAATGGGATCCCATTGTGGTTTTAATTTGCACTTTCCTTGTAATTAATTATGCAGAATAGCTTTTCCTGCCTTCATTGGCTATATCTTCTTCTATAAACTGTTTGTCTTCTCCCCCTTTAAAAATTACATGTTTACTTTTATCCATTTGTTTTTAAGGCATGAAAGGTTGGTTTTGCCTTAGAGTCAGAGGGTGCGGGTGATGGGGAAGGCATGGCAGGAGAGGGTGAGGGGCTGGTCAGGGTGTCTGCTGTGAGGGAGAGAGTGATGTGTCCTCTAGCTTTGTTGTTTCTGTAGCTGTTATTTATCTATACTAGATTGAAAGTCTTACCAACTACATGCACTGAATCATTGCCTCAGCCTGCTCTTACATTTGGGTATTTATTTGTTTATTTTGTGTGTTCTGAGACAGTGTCTCACTCTGTTACTCAGGCTGACATGGAACACATTATGTAGCTTCTGCAGGCCTGGCGTTCCTGATGAGCCTCCTTTCACAGCCTCCTGGGAGTGCTAGGGTTATAGGCATTCACCCATAGCTGGCCCGTTTTCAACAATGACTCCTGATGAACAGCCCCTTTATTTTGATGCAGTTCAATCTGTTATTTTTCTTATGAGCTGAGAGCTGTATATACCATCTCAAGACTCTGAAACTCCAAAGTCGCTTTAAAATATTGCTCTTTATTTTGTATGGAGTGTTATGATCTTACTTTTGATTGCGAGTCATAACTCATCTCAAATTAATTGTTGAGTGTGGGATGAGAGGTCAAAGGTCACTCTTTTCAGTGTATTTATTCCCGGGCTTTGTCCTAGTTGTTGAAAGACTTCAGGTCAGGTCTTCTAGCTTGCTCAAGCCTGCATTGCTCCTGCTCTACTTTTTATATGAGTTTAGAAATCCCATGTCAATATCTCATGTCAATTCCTTTAAGGAATAAGTAAAATCGGGAAGTACTGATGAGTTAATAGTGTTGACTTTTTGCTTCACAAACCTGGTGCATTCTGATTTACTTAAGGTTTCTAATAGTCTAAGTGCATTGCTTTCCATGTAGATATCTCGAACATGCTTTGGTTAAATTTAGTATTTTATTGTCTGATACTATTATTCACATAAAAGTTTGTTTGTTTGTTTTGAATCAGAGTCTCACTGTGTAGCTGTAGGTAGCCTGGAACTTGCAGAGCAGGTTATTCTCAAACTCACAAAGATCCATCCACTTTCCTTTATTTCCTAAGTTCTGGGATTAAAGGCATGTGTCACTAGACCTGATTCAAAACTTTTTCTAATGATTTTGATTGTTTCCCACCAATGCATAGATATATGTTTGATTTCTATGTTATTTAATACCACAATACTGAAAATTTCACTTATTCTAGTCATTGATTTTGTAGATACTTTATATTTTTCTTTGCAAAAATGGTACTACCTATGCACAGATAGTAGCATGCGCTGTATCTGTGTGCTTCCATTGCATGTTGACTGATGATAATGACGAGTGGCTGTTCAGTGGGACCATAGCTGAGAATTTCCTAACATATTCAACAGAACAAGACCACTCTATGTTGCTCTGGCTTCTTGAGTCCCTTTATCATGAAAGAGTTTTGGGTTTTGTCAGTTCCAGTTTCTGAGTCTGCATTGATCATATTTCCCTCTTTGTTCTATTATAACAAGAGCAGTATATTGTTTGAGTTTGAAGTTTTAAACTAAGCTTACATTCCTGAGGTTTAAAACTCAACTCAAAGCCAATTGACTTGTTGATCGGCAGGTGTGCTTCTTCTCTGTTCTGTGTTTGTGGTCGTCATCATCATCATCATTATCATCATCCTCTTACTGATGGAAATTTCTTTGCGAATCCATTTCACTAGAAAAAATAGGAATAGATGTGTGGAGAAGATGTCTGGCTTATGAATTAAAATTTCTTCCTCAGTTATCAGAGAATTCATGCTTTCTACTAATTAAGTACATTTTGTAACTGTCTTTTAAGGAGTTTGTTCATTTCATCTAAGTTGTCTGATTAAAATTCACTTATTGAGAATATTTCTTTATTGTCTTTTTAATGTGAATAGGACTCACAGTGAAATCCCCCCTTTCAATGTAAATATTGATATTCTTGTTTTTTTCTGTTTGTGGATTAGACTGAAATAGGTATGCCAATATTATTGATTTTTTTTTCAAATTACTAAGTCTTTGCTTTGTAAAAAATATCTTTTATTGTATTACTCTTCTATTTCATAAATTTTCATTCTGAAAAGAAATCTCTGAATTAAAATTGAGTTATTTAACTTATCTTTATCTAACATGACTCTGAATGTGATGGGCTTAGGTCACATAATGTGAATTTTGAAAACATCATCTGAGTTTCCACTTTATTCTTCATCCCTGCCTCCCCTGTGTTGAGAGCCTTCCTCTGCTGTGCTGTAGGCTCACTGGCTATGTTTCTAGTTGGTGTTTCTGAGGATGTGTTAGAAACCGTGGTTGTTCTAACAGTAGAAGTGTTGCTGCCTTAGCAACCTCATTCTATTCACTCTCCTAGCATCCTGAGCTAAGGTGCTTGAGCTGTCCCACAACCATTTCTTTATCATCTATATGTTGAAAACCTGACAGATCTTCCCTTTTGCCTGTGGAACTAACTCAGGCTTCAGGGCTGAAAGGCAGTCTGTCTTCTGATACCATAAGCAGCCCAGGTAGGCTTTCTGGTAGCATCCCAGGCACTCCATATGTGCACACTGGGAAGTATTGCCTTGTGGAACGTCTGCAACAACAGGATTCCATTACACGAACTTCCCTTTCTTCTAGGACAAAGTCTACAGTCTCTGCTTGGCTTTCGTAGCTCTCCACTGCCTTCAGACTGCTGCCCAGAGTTTCAAGTGCTCATCTCTCCTGGGTTTGCTCTGATAAAGCAGTCTGCTATTAATAAATGCCAGTGGAGATTTGCTTTTTACTCTAGTCTTTCTCATTCATTCTGACAAAGTGAAAGTTTTAAAGGCCTTTCAGAAAGTATTTAGTCACCTTCTCTCTGTGTGCCTTATGTGACTTCACAGTTAATCACTGAGACAGTTTGGTGGTATTTGCTCATTTAGTTTCTGCTTTGATCTCCTCTAGGATACATTTGTTCTCCTCGACTTAAATACCTTAAAGGCTTCTGAGGTTGGTATTCAAAGTGTTTAGCAATCCAGCTCTGTTTATTTTTCTAATTTCATCTGTTAGGACTTCCTTCTCCATAAACCCATTGAGAGCGTCTCACTGTGCTCCAGTTGTGAGTCTGTGTCTTTGTTTGAACACTTTCAAACCACACTCATCTTAGTCATCTTTAAAGTTGCAAGCAGCACCTTGTCTCTGAAACCTCCCTATGATGCACCTCTGTGCACCCCAAGGATGCTGATGGCATCTCTTCCCATTTGCAGTGTTCTGAAATCATCTTCAGTAGCACTGGCATAAAATTTTAGCTATATGTTAACCAAACCCCTTAAAAATTCTAGTACCAGTATTACTTACCTTTGTAGAGCTCTATCCTCGTGCTTTCTATACACTGAAAATTTATCATGAGAGTTTGCTGAATTAATGCATAGGAGTGATTACTAAGCACAGTATAGAATGTTCCAGAATTTCTTCCTAGAGAAACCTTTGTATAAGCACAAAGCCATCTTGCACACTCACTCACCCAGACAGCCCCTGGGACTTACCCAGGAAGGGCCTCTCTGTAGGATTAGTTCAGGACCATTGCCATAGGCTGTGCTGGTGAAATGAGCCTCTTAACAACCCACCTGGAAAAACTCAGTTTTCTGTCTTCTCTAAATCACTCACTTCACAGCTTCCTAAGGAAATCTTTGTCTTGGCAGCTTCATTCCTCGCCCTACAGATTCTTTTGTTTACCTTAAAGTTTGTATTTACACAAACTTCTCTGGAGAAAGAATGAATTAGCTAACCTAAACCCCCTGTTGCAGGGACACTGTAGAGAGCAGGAGGTCTCAGCAGATTCCTGGTACTGTCCTGCTGTCCTCCTGGCCTTCAGTAGCTGTTCTTGGGACTGCCTGTGCTGGTGGGTAAAGACTCTGAAGCCAGCAGGAAAGGTGTGGTCCCCAGAGCATGGCTGTGAGTCTACACACCTTCTAGCTACTCTCTATGGGACTCCCTTGACTTCCCAAACCAGGTTGCTCATGCAACTCTGAGTGATTGCATACCAGAATTTGGTGCTAGATCCTGCCATAAGAATTGGTTAGTTAAGAATATACTTATCTTTGTGCACTTAATAATATTTTCAAAAATGAATAGGCCATGGCAAACTTGATATAAAGTTTTTAAAAGTTACTTAAAACGGAAAGTCAATTTGGGGTTTCTGAAATATAGATTTATAGAATATCTTTTGAAAATAATGTATAGTGTTTTAAACATTTTTTATCTTTTAAAAGGGGTTTAAAAACATGTAATTTCCATTTTCAATGGAATTTTCTGAATTTTTCTGAATTTATACATGCATGCACACAGCATATGTATTTCTAGTGCTACAACTGTCGCCTATTCTCTTGTTTCATGAATGAGGTCTTAGGGAGGGTTACTAACATTCTCTAAGACTTCTCTACCTATCAGATCTCTGTGTGATTCTTTCCCCACTTAATTCAAACCTAGAGCCAAAGCACAAGTGATAGATGAATTGCCATCTTAGAATAAAAAAGAGAGTGATACCAAGAGATGTTTTCTACCAAAAGATTCAGCTCAAGATGTCTTTATTGGTAAGCATCTTTCTGTATGGTGAACTCAAGATCACTTCATAGAAGCTGTGTACAGCACAGACACTGCAAAACATGAAAATACAAACCCCTCTGTATACCCTGGTGGAGCATGTGTAGTACACAGTCCAGCACTGTTTCCACTATGGATGTAAACATGAACCTGGGTATTGTAAAGTCTGGGAAAAGATTTCCCCTTCTAGGATATTAGCAGCAGTGAGTCCAGAGGGAGGGACTGGTTTTCATGTGCAGTGTAAGCTTGTTGTCAGCCTGCTGTTGAGTGTCTAGTTAAGAAAGAGAGTGACATCCAAGATGTCATCTGTATAATGATGGGTTACCTTGGGGTACCTCAGACATGGAAGACAGGAGGGAAAGGATATGAACAGAATGGAGAGGAGGAGGAAGCCAGGCATACACATGGGTCCAGTGGTTTATAATGGGACTTTGGCACAGCAGATTTGTCCCATACTAAAAGTCACAGCTGCAATATCTGATCAGATATCAGGTCCAACTCATGATCTTAAGCTTTGGACTCCTTGGATAAGTCTCTTCTTCCTAATGCTTGGCTCTTTCTAGCATTATTTCCAGTTTAAGATGTCCCCTCCATTTTCAGCTCATTCCTTCTGGGAGAGAAAAGAAGAGACAAGAAGAACAGAGGCAAAAAGGGAGAGGGAAGGGGACATGGACATGTATCCTCAAGTATCACTTGCCTCTTTCTCACTTTGCATTTTGTAGTATGAACTGTGCTTCAGTTTCTAATCTGGATTCATCCCTGGAGCCCTAAACCTCTCTGGGGCTGGGTGTAGGTGGTGCACGCTGGGGAGGACAAGGGGGAGACTTTGGCGAAGGGAGAAGCTTACCTGCATTATATCCCTTGCAAGATGCAGACTATCACAGAGCTCCTAAAGAGAAGAAGAAGCTGAGGCTGTGTAACAGCCCGGAGTGGGTGGGTGCAAAGAAGAGAGACAGAGGGGAGAGAGAACTGGGCACATATCTGAAAGAATATTTGGGATGTCTCTCTGGACTAAATTCTAAAATCTCACCGTGACTCTGTCAGTCTGTGGGAAGGTAAAGTGTCCCATGGCCCCACAAAATGACATTGCCAAGGGAGAATTGAGATGCTGGCTGTTGCTAGGAGAGAGGAAGCAATGGCAGCAAAAGCAGGTCCCGGATGTTAATCACCTGTGGCATAATAGTTAACTTAGAATAATACTGGAATGTTTTCACGTCTGACATTTTCCACAAGCCTGTCTCCTTTTATGTGTACACATGCCAGTATATAAATTGCCGCATCCATGTCAGTTGTAAAGTAATGGCACCAAGGGCATCATAAATTACCGCAGTGATCCTCAGGAGAAGACACTGTCGTATCTGAATGAGTGTTTCGCTTCCAGAGTAATGCATGCCTTCATCTGGCCCAGCAGTCAGCATATTGCCCTGTGTTGATGGATATTGTCAGCTGGAAGCTACACTGCATTTCACTGCACAATAAACATGGCTGTCAAACCCACATAAAGTGAAATCAATTTATCCTGTATGGTCAGTGCATTTTAAATGAAATTAATGTACTGTGGGTATGGTGGCAAAAAGGTAGCATATTAGTTATGCATCTTGGGATCTGAGCCTTTCTGAGTAAGGCATCATTCTGTCTAGTGGGCTTGAGGAAAGACTTTTGTAAAATGAGTTATTTTTTTTTCATAATCTTCAGAAAGTGGCCTCACTGCCCCCCTTCATGTTGAGGGAAAAATTCACAATATTAGCTCAATTCTATCCTTTTTGCCTGTCTTTTGTTTTACAGTAAATGATGACCATATTTTTCAAATAATAGCACCTCTTAATGTTCTAATTTATTACTGGCTTTGACACAAACAAATTGGTCCTTAAACAAGGTATCTAGAAATAGGACAGAAGGGCCAGAGATTGATGGGGTGTGTTGCTCCTGCAGAACTTCCCTGCCTGCACTGAATACATTGTTCTAGAAGATGGGGGTGTTGACTTTAATGCATACTGAACTTTGGGAGGCAGTATTTCTAGTTTGTGTAGTAGGAACACTAGCTGAGACCTTCTACTGTGCTCACTTCACATTTTACCATAGGTCTCAAACTATGCAATTTGAGTTAATACAAAGCAAGACTCATGTCAGTGTGTCATGCTCCTGTGACAGATGAAAATGCAAGAGCCTTATTCATTCCTTCATTTAAAACACATTATTAATCAGAATTCTGTGTGCCAGATGCATCACCAGATCTGAGGAGTCCAGCTGCAAGTAAGCCTCAGCCCGTGCTCTGTTCTCAAGTCTGTCCACCCTGTGTGCTAATTACTTAGGTCTTCAGGAAGTGTCAAAGATGAGGGATTTAGATATAGTTTCATAAATGATAAAGAAATCTTTTTAATCAACAGAAATATATCCGGACTCTTGAAGCAAGTATTTCTTAGTCTACTATTTTTGCATATGAATTGAAGACCAATTACCTTTTATGTAATGAATATTTACTATGTTGTTTGGGAATTACTAATATACAAGCATGAGAATAAGAGAGTCTCTAACTTTGGGTATTTCACATTCCTGAGCTGGAGTGGAAAGGCCAGAAGGAGACAGTCACATAGATAGTAGTTACTTCAGGCCCTGAGCTTGGAGCCCAGAGCCAGGGCATCCTGTATGGACATCCTCAACATTATGGCTACTCCTGGAACCTGAATGTCCTTCCTGATTGCCCTCATCCTTTCCTTCCAGTTCGTCCTTCCAGAATCAGCTGAAATGCCAGTCTCCCGTACACTGGCTGACCAGCCATCCTGCCTTGTTTTCTCTTGGTGCTCTGATAATTCCAGTCCTGCAGAACTTTCACAGACCCAGTCAGTCATAACTGTCTATCTCCCAGATTGTGAGCTTCTTGAAGGCTTTATTCGCCTCTCTATCCCCAGTGCATAAACTCCCCTCTTAAGTGATTGATCAATGAATTACATTTCATTGAATTAATTCTTTCCTGAAGCAGCAGCAATTGAAAAGTGGGGCCAGAGTGGAGGAGTAGAAGGCATCCAGGGTGGGACACCATTTGGGGACACACATAGTTTGAAGTAGCATATTTTTCTAAATGATTGATATGATTTTACTTTTGAAGGACCAGATCACAGCTCAGTCTTAGCTAACTCGTGTATGGAGTAGGGACAGAACAGCGTCAATTTAGCCTACTCTGACACTATGTCAGAAAGGGCCGTGGAAACAACGTCGAAAACTGTCTTTTTTCTGAAATGTCCCTTAGAACAGAAGATGGCCCAGAGGAGAGCAGATAAGCCAGGTAGAAAAGTGTGAGATGCTCTCATTATAATGCTTTTTCCATCTTGTTCTTCCTGCCCTGATGTTTACAGGAAGCAAAGCAATGAATGGCTCTGCAGCTAAACTACAGCAGTATTATTGTTGGCCAACAGGAGGCGCCACTGTGGCTGAAGCCCGCGTCTACAGGGATGCCCGCGGCCGTGCCAGCAGTGAACCCCACATCAAGCGACCAATGAATGCGTTCATGGTTTGGGCAAAGGACGAAAGGAGGAAAATTCTTCAGGCCTTCCCTGACATGCATAACTCCAACATTAGCAAAATCTTAGGCAAGTGCTGCAGCCCAGCTGGCACTGATCTCTTACCCCACGAAGAGGGTGGGGTGGGTGTGAGGGTGTGAAGCAGGAGCAGAAGTTAGCCTCCAAGGGAAACTGATTGTCAGGGAGCAAATGAAACGAAACCATCTGCCCACAGCATCTTGGTTATTTTCTCTCAGAATGCTACCACAGCCCAGTTCAGGTGAAGGGGTGTTTTCTCTACTAAGACAAGGCCCGTAAACTTCCTTCCTGAACAGAATTATCACCAGGGTAAGCCTGGGTAAAAGCTTTAATTTAGAGATAAACTTCATAGAGTGATGGACTTACATTGTAAATTTAGCAACTATTGAATGAGGTCGCAGGACTCACAGGGACAGGCTACTTAAGGCTCTTACCCTGGCTTTTTAAATCCTTATCTTTCACGGCAGACTTTACCTCCCGAGTTCACATGGCTCACTAGCAGAGCTCACCAAGTACTAGCAGTGCCCCCCAAATGACATGAAATTCATGGGGTGTGGAACAAAGCCTCTAATGATAACTTGAAGACATAAACTAAAGCTACATCTAATCTGACACTGTATGTCTAGTTCACATTTCATAGCCATGAGCCTCAAGGTAGAGCCATGCTTTGCCAGCATCAGCCTCCAGATTCCCAGACTTAAAAAGTCCGCTCCGTCAGGGTCAGCCCTCCTCGCACAGATTACGCAGTTTGGAACTGTTGTGCTCAACATATTGAACATATTTTATTCAACATGCAGCACTACAGTCAACATGTTTCCTCTTTTGAGAGAAGAAACACAGACGGCCCTGTTGTGTTTAAGCTGCCACTGTAGACAGAGCCCCGAGGAGCCTCTGGAAAGCACCAGGCTTAAACTGTGGCTTTAATTCTTTAAATGTTTTGTTCAAGAGCAATAAATATTTAACCTGAGTAAATACCAGTGATCTGGGCACGCACAAATACACGTGTTTTGTCACAAAATAAATGATTTAACTTGATTCTGAGACATTTTGAAGCAGGAGCCTCTAAGAAAATTTAAAACATACTTTGGACCGAATAGAAGTGGAACATAGAAACACAGGCTTTTTTTCTTTTTCTTTTTCCTTTTTTCTTTCTTTCTTTTTTCTTTTTGGTTACTTCTAAATTTTAAAGCAAATGTTAAATGTCATTCCCATTTAGAAAAATTTCAATTTTAGTGTTACAGAGGTAGGCAGAGGTATGATACTTTTTTTTTTAATTTAAATACCCCTCAACCTAAAATGTTTCTAATGAACAGAAAATATCTACACATACATATATATTTTTTTTTAAATTCAAAGAAATTAGTGTTACTCCAGCTTCACAGCTGCTGATAACGTCATGTTTGTTTCTTGCCATTTTGGTAGTGGCATTTGTAAGCTTTCAGATGGGCACAGACAACCTCCGTTTCCATCTTGGCAGCCTTGAAGAATCTCTATTATTGATATGCATCCTGTGAAAACATTATGAGGAACATAAAAAGTATATTCATTAAAATGTAAACCATTATGCAGGAACATTTTACATTTCCAGGCATCCTGAGCTGGGGCCCTGTGCTGCTGGCAGCCGGCATAACAAGCTGATTGGCATAGCCGATGGACCTGCACAGCTTCATGCATCCACCAGGAAAGGAGGGGGATACAGTGAGAGCAAACCAGGGCATTGCTGGCTACTGAGACTATTTGTACAACCTTGCCATTTGTTTATGTGTAAAAAATCACCACTGAAGAACTGCTAGCCTCCAGTCTGCACAGCTGTGACCACTTTATCCACCAGACACAAAAATGCAATTCAATACACGTGAAAAAAAAACACATCCCTTCTCCATCAAGTGTTTAGATAATTCTTTGTAAACAATATTAGAGAAAGGAATACTTTTCCTTCTTCCTGTATAAACCCTACTTTAAAAAAAATCTGTGGTATTATTGGTTCATCTTTGAGAGATCATTTATCAAATTTAAGAATGGGACATATGACTCCAGCTGCACCTCCATAGTACAGCCCTTTAAGCAGAGGTGTGTCATCCTCAGGTGACCAGGATGGGTTACAATATGGGTAAGCATGCAAGCTAGCATTTGCCTAAAGATGCTTGGAGTGTGGGGGAGATTTGAACTTATGAGACCAAGAGAAGCTCTCTGAGAATGTGGTCAGTCAAGTATGCCTTGAAATTTTGTGCTGTTATCCCTTTGGGAGACAGAGAGGGGAGTGGAGGGTAGGAATGGCAGGTAGAGGCTGAGGCAGGGAGGCAGGGAAGCTCCTGGTTACAGCAGCAAAGCTGTTTTCAAATTGCACAGCGGGGCTGGTGAGATGGCTCAGAAGGTAAAGGGGCTTGTCTCACAAGCCTAGCAACATAAGTTCAATCCTCAGAATTGATATAAAAGTGGAAGAAGAGAGCCAATCTCACAAAGATGTCCTTTGACCCATTTTCACACCTGTGCACACATGCAATCATAATGATATTTCATTCAAATAACATAGTATCACCAGCCACAAGTATTGAGAAAAAATACAATGAATACATTGTCCTATTTTCCTATTTCTTCTTTTTCTTTCTTTCTTTCTTTCTTTCTTTCTTTCTTTCTTTCTTTCTTTCTTTCTTTCTTTCTTTTTCTTTCTTTCTTTCTTTCTTTCTTTCTTTCTTTCTTTTCCCCCTTTCTTTCTTTTTTCTTTCTTTCTTTCTCTCTCTCTCTCTTTCTTTCTTTCTTTTTTTTGGCTCTGTGGTTCAAAGGGCAAGTTGAGAGGCTCCATGGTGTGTAGTAACAGGAGCTCCTGAGCAAAATCTGTGAAGTAATGGGAGATATGGCCTAGGTCTGGAAGATGTCATCATCCCGGTGATCATTTACATACTTAAGGCTATTCTCACCTTTAGGATCTCGCTGGAAATCCATGTCCAACCAGGAGAAGCAACCTTACTATGAAGAGCAGGCCCGGCTAAGCAAGATCCACCTAGAGAAGTACCCAAACTACAAGTACAAACCCCGGCCGAAGCGCACATGCATTGTGGATGGCAAGAAGCTCCGGATTGGGGAGTACAAGCAACTGATGCGCTCTCGACGGCAGGAGATGCGACAGTTCTTCACTGTGGGGTAGGTACTGCTGAGTGGAGTCCCATTCTGTACTTCCCATGAAAAGACCACAGGGTGCTTCTGGCATGTGTATTTGGAAAAGAAATTAGTAAAGGGAGGGGTTGTGATACATGGAGGGTATGACTATGGGACTCTGCTGTGTCACCAACCTACAGACAGGCTCCTGTCCCTCCTCTATGTGAACATAGATGGCATGTCTTCCCTGCTCACCAAGATAGCCAGTGCCCACACACAGAGTTTCTGGTAGTTTATTTAGATAGACACACAGGGAGAAAAAGTAAAAACTGTCTCTTAAAAATACCCACAGCTTCCCAGCTTCTCTGGTGGCGCTTCTGACTGTATTCACAATGATCTGCTTTTGTTGTGGGATCTGCCACAAGATAATTGGCCTTGACATTGGTTAGAAGACCTCATTTTTGGCATCGTATCCAGAACTCCTGTTGCAGTAAATTATTCTGTGGTGGAAGCAGTAACAATGTGGATTTTCTTGCTTAAATCAGAAACTGGGCATGTTTTTGATATCTCCAAGTCTGATTTCATGTCATTTTGTTTAAAAATTAGGTAATAGATTTCTGGTATAAATTTCAACTTGGCTGACAGGCTGTCTGCATTCAAAAGAGGCCCCTCCTAACCACAGTAGTCAGGATAAGTGGGGCAGATAGATGCCTAGAGATTCCAGCAAACAGACCTTAGCAGCCTGTGGGGGTAGAAACCCCAGGACCACTCTGGAGACAGAGGCTGAAGCAGCTGCAGCCAAAAGGAGAATCCTGGGAGAGAGATGAGAGAGAGGAGTGGAGCAAGCAGAAAGGAGGCCACATTAGCTGGACCTGTGAAGAGCAAAGGGGAGCTAAGTGTGTGTCTAAAGGGTAAACTTAATCTCAACACTGAGCAGAGAACAACCTGGAAGTCAGTGAAGGAGCCCTGAGAGGGTGCTGCACTAGGGTCCCGGGGAGAACTAGGGGTTGGTCTGAAGAGATGTTGGTCCTGTCACCTACCGGGCAAGGCCTTTCCTTGGCCCAGCTTCCATTTCCTCACATATGAAATGGGAGGAATGATAGCAGGCATCCTACATAGCTGCGCAGACAATTCAAGATGGCAGAACTTTCAGAAGTCAGTACTTTGTACAGTACCTCTAAACCCAGCACTTACTAGGTATCTACTATGCCAGCAAAAATATCGTTCTGGGTCCTCTATGAGTTTCCCTAGACTCTGCATTCAGAGACCCTTTTAGGGATAAAGAAAATCATTCTGCCTTATTAATTGAAGATTCTAACATGTTAATAAATGAAGATGTGACAAAATAGCCTTATCAAATACTTCTGTGCTATAAGTGTTTGTATCTTTTAAAATAATGCTTTTAACACAAAAAGTACAATGCAATATAATTTGACCATTCACATGGTAATGAGAGGATTTATGAAAAATACAGGTTCATAGTGCCCTTTCAGTAGACTAGTCATTTAAACGCAATATTGATTTAAGACTACATGATAAACATCTTGCATCCCTGAGATTGTGTTTATCTTTTGAAAAGTTTAAATTTGAGAGCTTTTGTGATTCCTGGCCTTCTTGTGGCCCCATGTGTTGTATGATACTTGGTGGGTCTCTTTGGCCACAGCCTAAAAGGTTATCCGAGCACTCTTCTGTTTCCTGGTACTTACTAGAAGAGATGAGTTGTAGCAATGTTATTTACCTTAGTCATCTTTGCTGCAGAGTACATTAAAATGGGCCCATATCCAAATACCACAACACAAACTGGTACAGGTTTACAGTTTTATGTAGTCAAACCTAGTAGATTGGCAACTCCCTAAAATGTAGATGAATGACTTGGTGACATCTGCTGTTCACTAGATGCCTAGATTGCACTAGGTGTTTGGTATATCCAAGTCACACAATCCATAATCCTCTAAATAAGATACAAGAAGTAGGATTCAAAGGGTTCCTATGGCTCTCTAAGTTGAAGAGACATCAAAACTCAACTCTAGATCTTTGCCTTTGCTATCCCACACAGAAAAGAAACTCTCCTTACCATGTTCCCTCCAAAGGCACCTCACGAGCTCTTCTGGAACAGATATGAGCATAGCTGTGTGGTTCGCCAAGGGCTTATGGACCCTGAAACCAGTGCAGCACATGACTATGGGGTATGCTGATAAAAGAAACTTTGGGTTCAGGGGTTAGGCTGCTCCTGACAGTGCAGGAAGACCTGTATAAGGAGGGTGCTTTAGTGTATAGAATGAATAGGGCTGCCAAATGGCAGGCAATGACCAGAATGTCCCGTCCTCAATCTGCAGTGCTGAGTGTAACCCTCTGCCCAGTTCTGGGAACATCTACTACATAAAGCTAGGTATTATCCCTACTCACAGATTCCTATTTTCTTTTAAATGGTTAAGACTGGTAGATTGGTAAGTCCCCAAGGTTCAACTTTGGACATTGATCTTCATTAGCTGTAAGGTTACAACCAGAAGAGCAGAAAGCAAAACAAACAAAAAACTAAAAGATCACTATTGACGTCTTGATGGGGCAAGATCGATTTTTATAGTTGATTTTGAAAAGACATGCATCCCTTTTGAACCCGTAACACCACATACGTTAATTTACATTTTTTGCATTTAAATGACTGTACAACTGTAACTGATGAGTTATATTTAAAAAAAAAAAACTTAGCTATCACAAAAAGAATTCTGTCAATAACATGTAATAGAGTTTCCCCTTGCCTGGGATTTAACTCCTTCATTGGTAGATTACGTATCAGGATTTTGTGATTATTCTGTGGATACAGAATTGATATTCACTGAGACCCATATAGCTATAATGATATATTTTTCTTGTGAATCAGTACTAAAGCGACTTTTTATTTGGAAACGCATGTGGTAATTTACCTTTGAACTTGTAGGGAATTACATAGATACTGCAGAGTATCCAATGGGGATGAAGTTTTAAGCAACCACAATGGAAAGATATTGAATTCTCACAGTATGCAATAGGATCTGCTGAGTGAAGAATATAGGCAACTGAAAATATATCAATTATATTAGATAGACACTTTCACTATTTGAGGATTGACAGGCATAGTGTTGACAGACGTGAAACCACTTGTCCTAGGGAACAGTTAGTCAGGGGCATTGTTGATATTTAAATTAGGCTGATGTGGGTAGAAAGTGCATCTGCTTTAACATTGTGCACGCACCTCACAACTAGAGCCCAAGTAGAACATTACTGAAGGCACTGACTCTGAGATAGCCAGTTTCAGTTCTGATGGTAGAATGTCTTGGTGGTTGTTCCTCAGAAGCCCCCACTTGCCCTTAGAATACTTCCTTAATCTCTCTGCTTGTCAGTTTTCTATATGTAGAATAAGGATGACCACAGCACCAATAACATGATTTCCCTCTGAAGATGGAATGGCTTAGCATATGGAAAATGCTGAGAACAGTGTCTAACATGCAGACATGTTATTAAGAAATAACCTCTGTCAAGTATTTATTTTGTGCTACCTTAGAAGCATTATTTCCCCCCATATAATTGTGCTCTAAGTGATCTAGAAATCTACTATCTTCATCTTAAGTCTAAAGGGGTCAAATGAAGGCTGTAAGACACAGATAAATACTGGCCATACTGTTTTCTGCACTGGCTGGTAAGGAACCAGCTTAGAACTCTCAGTAAATAATGCAAGAAGATGGCTTGTATTTCCACCCCTTCCTACAGCATCAGCCACAGAGCCATGCAACCTACCTCACATTCTCACAAGCCAAGCCCTGTGCTTCTGAAAGCTACAGGCCTTCTAGCAAATAAACACATTGTCCTTTTATATTTGGCAAAGCCAGACGATTCCAGAACTACTCTTGGGATTTAAGAGCCTTGCCTCAGTGCTGAGCTCTCTGCAGCCCAGGTAATACTCTGTTCTGCCAGCTGCATGCAAACACTTCCAAGATCTCATCAGCTTCTGTTTTGATGTACATGTTCACTATTTGCAGAGACCAAGGCCTGCCAGCTATTCCTGCCTGTGAAATCTGCAGTGTTTGAATTTTGACTTTGAAATTGATCTGTAAAGGAAGGAAAAGTGCTTTCTAGGAAAATGATTCCGGATAGACAATGCTCGATGCTGTGGGCTGATTTTTTTTTTTCAGTTTGTTTATTGACTAAGCAGTCACTTGTTAAGGGCCTATTAGATATCAGCAAGATTCCCAGTTCTGTACTAAATCACCAAAGCATGAGACATTGTTTGTATAGACAAGAGTTTTTTGGCACATTCAAATGGTTAGACAAGCCAGACATTGTATGACTGTGTTAGCCGACGATAGTTCGTCACACCAGCCACAGTATAGGTGGTGTTCACACACAAAGCATGAGTGCTCATCTAGACACATAGACATGAATAACTGAAGCCCAGGAAGGGAGTTTCCTATGCAGCAAGACCAGGCCAACCACAGGCATCCTGGAGGGAGGGCCTTGAGGTTTGAGAAGGTCTGGCTAGTTAAGAGTGGATTCCTAACTAAGAATAAAGGAGGGGTGTATATGCGGTAGGAAATGTTAGATGCTCAATAATACGGAGGCGGCCATGGAGAAAGTGTAAGGTAGGCTAGATGGAGGAACAACAAAAGCCAACATTCTTCAGTTCAGACTGGTTATGTTCAAGTAATTGTTTGTTTGTTTGTTTGTTTTAAGTCTCTAAGACTAACTAACAAGATGACAGAAGCAGAAGAGGATATAGCTTTAGATTTCATGGCCACAAGAATCTGGTATATCCACGGAAGGGTCTTAGGCCTTCTGTATTTCACATCACCATCCTGCCTTGTAATCCTTAGCACATCCACACAGGCTCTTGGAGGGTTGGCATGCTGCCTCCCGTGGAGCCACTTTCTTTGGGAAAACTCTCCAATACCAGAAGGTTCTTCCTCTCTCACTGCTTGGAAACTTGCCTGCTGACTTGTAGGTTAGTCCTTCTCATCTGCTCTGGTCACCTGTTTATGAGGACAGTCATTTAGCCTTTAAATATTGTCAAGTCCTTATCTTTTCTTTGTCATTGTCCTTCCAGATTTCTAGTCTCATATCTCTTCTTGACTGAAATGTCCCTTATGGTTTTTCATTGATTTTCCTTCCCATTTACCAGTTTGTTCCCATATCCAGTTATATGATGTATTAAGCAGGGATTTACAGAGTGTACCCTGTGCTCAGGCCTTGTCTGGACTCTGGAGGTATGTTAGTGGGGAATCCTATCCTTATGAAGCTTAAATTCTAGTGGTGGAAGGAGTCAGACAATCAATCAATGAATAAGTAAGTATATAAAATAGCTACAGGTGCCTTCAGAGAAAAGTAAAATAAGGATGGGAAAGCAGCAGAGTGTTGCAGAGGTTGTTCCAGTGCTTAGAGGAGCCTCAGGACATTTTACCCAAGTTGGTAAGGAAGCAAGCTCTGCCTATACACGGCAGAGAAGATACCAAGCCCTAAGGTTCCCAGGCATAGCTATGCCTAGCTTATTCATGAAGACAAGAGGCCAGAATGGCAGGAGCAAAGAGGGAATAGGTAGAAAGAACAGACATCAGAGAGATGATAGAGAGCCAAACTGTGAGAGACCTTATAGGCCATTGTGAAGTGTAGTTTTACTCTGGGCAAAGAGAAAGGGCTTTGAAGAATCAAAAACAAAGCAAAACAAAAGATGCTGAGCTTTGGCCTGGGGTTTTGAGAGGATCACTCTAATCACTGTGTTGGAACTTGTCTGAGGAGGAACAGCCTGTTGCAAAGAGGCTAGGCTCCTAGGATAAATCATATTTGAACTGAAGGTGGTTGGACCAGGTGTGTAGGCATAGAGGTGCCAAAAAGTAGATAGATGCTAGATATTTTCCCAATGGAGAACCAACATGGTTTGCTAATGGATTAACTGTAATTGAAAGAACTATTACTAAGGATTGGCTTAAGCAACTGCAAAGGTTGGAAGTTCTTGTCAAGATCAGAATGGCCACATGAAGGCTGGAAATCTAGAGAATGAGCAGGAGTTTGGTTTTACACCTGTAAGACTGAGATAGTCCTTAGCATCCACATAAAAGAACACCCAAGTGTGTGTGTGTATGTATGTGTGTGTGTGTGAGAGAGAGAGAGAGAGACAGAGAGACAGAGAGAGAACAAGAGAGAGACAGAGACAGAGACAGAGAGGGAGACACAGAAAGAGAGAGAGAGAGAGAGAGAGAGAGAGAGAGAGAGAGAGAGAGAGAGAGAGAGAGAGAGAGAGAGAGAGGAGAGAGAGAGGAGTTAGTTCAGGAGGGAGGTACTTGCGAGAGATTCAAATGTTGGAGTGGTCAGCACACAGATATTGTTTAAAGCCACAGAACTGGATGAGGATCAAGCTGACTTTGGATTTAATAGTTTGGAGATTGTTGGTGATCTTCTCCTGAGTTGTTTCAGCACAGAATTGGGAGTAATCAAAATGGGTCTAAGGAAGAACTGAGTGGAAGAAATGAAGAGAGTGCCTCCTGAGTTTTGTTTTAGAACATCAGAGAAGTGGAGCAGCCCCTGGAGAGGAGGGGAGAGTAGACATGATGGTGTGGATGGGAAGAGACCATAGCTGGAGGGAAAAATAGGTCTCAGAGCCGTGAGCAAGTCAGTTCAATGGTGAGAACTTCCAGAAAGTCTCATCTACTGTGTCTAGTTCCCCCATTATATGAAAAAACCACGTTGTCAGCTTAAAGTGAGAAGTCAGCTGTTTGATGAGCATTGAAAGCAGGAGAGGAAAAGGGGTGCACAGGGGAATGTACCACCTACTGCCTGGACAGCACCAGAGGCTGGCGCACGGCTCATGTTTTAGACGTAGAGAGCAGAAGCAGGGTAGTGCAGTTTCTCCACTTACGTTCATCTTAGTGCCTGGACTGAGCAGGGCAGGAGCTGCTAACCCACTAGTAAAGCAATGTTGAGGAAGGGGTGGGTAGGGCAGAGGACTGGAGAGGAGCACAGAATGAGCCTCAGAAGGATCCCAGTGATGGGCAAAAGTTAAGTCAGGAGAGGGCTAGGCTTTGGGCACAATTTACATTTCTTTAAGACATAAAAATAAATGACATACTGATGTTTTGCTTAAAACATTTCAAAAAGCAACCATCTGTTTTTGTGAAAAAGCACATATTTTCTGTATTTAAAGAAAATGTCTGATAGTTTGTGTTGGTCTGCAAAGTTTAGAATAGTTGTCACCTTATGAAATCTGTAAAATGGGTCAATATTGCAGAAGAGTGTTCTCTTTACACTTGTAATTAAGGCAATAATACTATATTATATATAAATATGTATACATAAAGTATATGTTATAATTATCCATAGTCAATTATAAATGCAATATAGTACCTCCTATACTGTACAGGCTAGCATAAAATTAAATTTGTGCTAATTTATTTTCAAAAAATTTGAAACACATATTTTTAGAATTTGAGAAGGAGCAGGATTTCATGTGATGTATCTACAAATAGATGTAGCTTGTCCTATCAGTTGCTTTCTATGTCTGTCCTAGCTGGCCAGGTGCTGCTGAGTCCTTGGCTTTATATCATCTCAGGGGTAATAAGACCTCAAGATCTGTGGTCATGCTTGTTGAACAAAGATATGTGTTTGTGTGTGTGAGTGTGTGTGTATGTGTGTGTGTGTGTGTGTGTGTGTGAGTGTATGTGTATGTATGTGTATGTATGTGTGAGTGTATGTGTGTTTGCATGTGTGTACATGTTATAATCATACAAACATTTGTGTTATGTTATAGTAAAGGGTTAAGAATCGGGAATATCCCTCTGGTGACTGAAGGTCATTAAAGGCAGTGTGAGCACACATCTCTAGGCATCCTGGTCTTTCTCCATCTATAAATAAGGCTGGATGCCTCTGTGTGGAAATGACACCTATGCTGAAGTGTCCCCAACCTGACAGGCTAGCAACAAGGCTGCTTCAAACACACGCGTGCCTTTCTGTGAGAGTAAGGTGGATAGAAAGTCTAATTGATATAGAAGCCTAATAAGAATTGTTCAAATGACGACTGACTAGAAGCCTTGGTTACAGCAAGGCAGAAGAACCTTCCAGAACACACCTGACCCACTTTTACAAACATGAATATCAAGTCTCAGGAAGAGTTACTACAGCAATGCTTGAGGTGAATCTTGACTATAGTTTGCTGCCCATAACCATTGAGGACCACTTGATAAATGACACCTCAGGCACAATATCTGGGTTGAGCAGAGCTTTGATTCTTGTGTGCTAAGTGAAAGGACAAACACAGTGGCAGCTCTTGCTGCACGGGAGAGCTTGCCTGTCACAAGATCTGCTGGTTTGTTTGAACTGGGGACACAGTCTAAAGAGGCGAGCTGGTGTGACTCTCCTTGGCATCTGCTGGATGGGGCAGGAGCAGCATGCCTGGTGTCTCTTATTATTAGGGTGTAAAGCTCACTGCTCTTTATTACTGAGTCCTCCAGCCCCAGCTTCATCCTTAGCCTCAGGAGTAGTGATATCCATTCTGGAAGGACCCTAACCTGGAAAGTCCACATTAGAATAGAGGCAGAACGAATCCTTTGCCAAAAGTGACTATGTGGGACTTGCCAGGCCATTTCCCATTTTTCTCTTTCATCCATAGTTCTCAAACCAAGTTGAAGATGACACCAACCCACTTAAGAGTACCATTACAACATGCCCATGCCTCTCAAGTATTTTTTTTTAAAGCTGCTCTCTGGTCTCTTTTTAAAAATGGTCTCAGATGGATCTCTGTGGTCTTAACTGCAGCATTTGTGCCCAACCCAATGCCAAGTGTGATCTGAGCTCTGTGATATTTGCCAAGTTGAAGTTCTGCCTTTATGTTGTGAAACTGTCAGCAAATTGCTGCGTTGTATTATTTAACCACTGGCCACAGCTTTAGAACAGTCCAGGGATTCTTCTAAGAACAATTTTTTTTTTTTTTTTTTTTTTTTTGTCACTTCTGGTCACTTAACATGTTACAGAGGGCCTGGTCTGGCAAGTGTGGATTAGGAAGTCCCCAGTCTCATGTGAGAACTTATAGAGGTTCCCTCTCTCTTTCATTTTGTTTCTGGATCTATACAGGCAACAGCCTCAGATTCCCATCACCACAGGAACAGGTGTTGTGTATCCTGGTGCTATTACTATGGCAACAACCACACCATCACCTCAGATGACATCTGACTGCTCTAGCACCTCTGCCAGCCCAGAGCCCAGCCTTCCTGTCATCCAGAGCACGTATGGTATGAAGATGGACGGCACAAGCCTGGCTGGGAACGACATGATTAATGGAGAGGATGAAATGGAAGCCTATGATGACTACGAAGATGATCCCAAATCAGACTATAGCAGTGAGAACGAGGCCCCGGAGCCTGTCAGTGCCAACTGAGGAGCTGTTGTTTGCTGAATTAAAACACTCTGACATTTCGCTCCCTTTCCCCAACAACAACAACAAAGTTCTTAAAGAGCCCGCATGCATTTGTGGCTCCACAATACATCAGCAGAATGGTCTTAATTGCTTCGTAACGTGTGAGACAGATTACGTTTTCCTGGTTTTTTCATAAACTTGAGTTTTTGTCATTACCATTACTGTTGTTGTTTATTTAGGTGAAGACGTATTAAATATGAGACACCGGGACTTGGAAACCTATCTCCGCCCATCGCCGTCTTACGAGTCTTACATTTCTGTCTTACTATTTTTCTTTTGGATGTTGACAAAGGGTTTAAGTTACTGTTTTAGATGGGGTTAAACATTCTCACTCAGGTATGCTGTGCTGGCTACAGGTTGTGAATGTGTTTTTATTCTGAATTACTTTAGAAAACAACTGAGGATTTCGTATTGTGAAACCAGACAAGTCCACGGCGTGAGCGGCTGCATATAGAACATGTTCAAAAGGCCTCGGAATTCCATTTTTTTTCCATGTGTAGAATTCAACTTTGAATGTGCCAAACTTTTTTCATAACTTTTGAATCTTAACTATTTTAAAAGTCTTACAGGAGACACTGCAAAGTCTTAGACAATCTTTGGCATCTTAAAATAAAATAGCAAACCACATTTTTTTTTTTCCAGAAAATGGTGAAGTACTCAGGAATCTGGAGACAAGATATTGTAAGGAATGAGAAGGCTGCCACAGTGCATGGACCCAGTTGTGTCTGCCTCTTGATGTGCCATCAGTGTGTGGCGTGGGATGACATAGGTCAGAGCAGTCACCACACCAGACACTACTCGGTGGGCTCCCCTGGCTGACACCACATCAGACAGCACACAGTGGGCTCCCGTCTGAGACCGCCTCTCACTACATCCATTCTTACCTTGCCTTTGCCCTGACATTCAATCTTAACACATTGTTCTCTTAAATAATTTATTCATTCCAGAATGTCAAGGGTCCACTTACTATTTATTTTAAAAATTATTGGTGGCATTAATTTAATATTTTTTTTGCCCTCCTTGCCCTTTAACCTCTCTTTCCTGCTGGATACAAAAGATGTACATAGCAATCTCATGTCCCCAGAGCCCCTGGAAACATTTCTGAAGTGATGCTAGTACATACATTTATTGTTGTTTTTAAAGACGAGTGTCTATCTGGCTGCAGGGTTGTGCATCTGCGTCAAGGTGTCCTACATTTAAACATGTATACCCCTAGGAGTCACTGTAACCTTAGGTCTTTAACTAGAGTTTCTCCCTCATTGAGTTTTTTCAATAAACAGTAGAACGTGAGTTCCATTCAGCAGTGAGGGTCAGCAGTGGTCAATGCCAGTCAAGGAGTTTCTCACAGCCACTCTGAAGCCCAAGGACCACAAGCCACCCAGGGCCTACATTGGAGCTGGCATGTTGTTACCTTTACTGGTCCCAGCTGGCACATCCATGGAGATCTTTGCAAACTCTACAGGTTGTTAGACAACTCAAAGGAATGCCAGGATGAAAGGAAACCACAGGGAAGGGAAGTATGGGTATGCTGCCAGCTCCTAGGGACAGATGGGAGAGGCACCCACCAGCTCCTCTGAAGACCTCGTTTCTCCGTGGCTGCTTATGAACTCGGCTGATCGGCTCTCGCCACTCAAGGCAAGCTCTGGAAACAGAGACATGCTGCAGGGCTGAGAGGTATCAGGGCTCCCCCTACCATCTCCTAACTATGGGCAGTCCTACTAAGTTGTGAGTCTGACCATCCTGAACCCAGGCCTGTTGCTTATAGGGAGCCCTACTCAGAGCCCTTCAGTGGGAGGTGTCAGTGAACAGTATAGCCTAGCAGCTAAGCATCAGGAAAAGAACAGCTCCATCAAAAATTGAGCCATTTTGTCACTTGGGAAAAAGTAGTAAAGCTTCATATTTATTTAAAGAGTGCTCCAGGCCATACCTAATAGCAATAAATAGGTCTAGCCAAGGGATGACCAGCTGAGTCATTAGCTGTGAGTGCTCTCCATAAGCTGTTTAAGGTACTGCCAGGAATGTTTTCTTCTTAATATTAACTGGGGATTGGAACTTTGTTCTTGTACATTGATTTCATATGAGGAGGAGGTCACTTTTCAAAAACAAAATGAGTATTTATTATGTCTTACTGATTTCTTGGACTTTCTCTCTCCTCCTCAGTTTCTCCTCATGCTTCCCCATGTCTCTTTGGCTTCTGCTTCCATTGGTATGTTTGGTTTTGTTTTTGTTTGTTTGTTCTTTTTTTTAAAACTGTGCTGCATAGGTAGAATGTTGTATGGATAGCATTGTATTGTATGTAATTAATTTTGCACAAAGGCAAACATTTAGCACAGTAGTTAATTTTGTTTATTTTTATGACCATGCCAAAATAATATTCTGGGCTAGTAGAGAACAAAGGACTGTTCTTTAGGACTGAAACTTGATTTTGCTTGTAGTAAGAAAAAGAAAAAGAAAAGAAAAAGAAAAAAATCCCACACACTCACAGATGTTGTTTCGTAAGTGTTACAAGCACTGGATATAAATGGTATTTTTATCACTGACTAATGTGAAACCGGTATGGAAACTACATGAACAAAAGTCACCTGTTTCGACTCGTGTGGGCTTGCCTCACAGTTGCCGGATCTGAGTCATTTTTACGTCTTGTTATTTCATTTATTTATGCAAAATACATGTGTGTCGGCACACTCTGTCAGCTCCAGCTCCACCTCAGCACTGGGGTCCAGTAACTTCTAGCCATGTTCTCTAGTACAAAAGCTGTCCGGGAATGACTGGGTATGAATGCCTCTGTCATTGGCTCAGACAGTGATGCTGTATTCAAATCTAAATTTTGTGCATACACAGTTTGTTCTATTTATTAGCCACACTTGGCTCTAAATATCCATGGGAATGGAGAATGACAATCACAGAGATCACTTACATCAGTGGGGCTTAAGCAAAGTTTTTATGACTTCACCATCTCATTTTTAGAGTTTTCTAATTGTGTAAATATAACATAGAAATAGAATTTATTTTTGGTTCATGAATTCCTAGTGACATATAAGTTATGTATCTTCTTTCTGTTCTCTATTCATATGTGTTGCTCCACACTAAAAGCTGGCCCGTCACATTCAGTGTGGACAGAGAGTTCTCAGCTCCAGTGAGGCAGTATCCACACTAAGCCAAGACAGCAGGACCCCTACCTGGTTCTCATACAGTCCTGAACCCACTGGTCCCCCAGCTCAGACTCCACCAATTTCTAAATAGAAAGCTGAGGAGTTGCACACACTGAGTTTCCAGCAGAGCTAAAAGAAAGTTGGCTTGCTTTGGGAATCCAGACCCATCTGTCCAGATAGTTCTGTGGCCCTAGATTGGCAAGACGCAGGAGTTGCATTTCAGAGGTAAAGATCTGCCTGCAAGGTTAGGATAAACCCCACAGCACCAGCCAAGGGCAATCTGAAGTCACCTTCTGGCAATGTTCCATTCCCCATTTTACACTAGCTTTAAACCAGAGCCCAGGTTTGTCTCCATCAAGGAACTCACAGGATCAGGCCTTTCTTTGTCAACTGGGAATAGCTCTATGGATTAGGAAGGAAGGGCAGAGAGGGAGGAATACAGGGACACAGAGAAAAGGTTCATCCATGGACATGAGAAGCCTAGTTGGCAATTTCTCTTCCTCACTGGCAAATTCCAGGCCATGTTGTTTTCGCAAACACTCTCTCAACCTTTCAGGTTTGCATCATGCGCTATTTGATACCTGCTAGCCTGTCCTCAGCCTGCATTCCTTCTCCAAGGCTAACACCAGCTTCCTTCTCCCAGGCCAGCTTCTAAATTCAGGTGTGGGCTCACAGTGCTATTCCACTTGTCAAATGCTGGCCGCCTCTGGACATTTGCCCTGTGTGAGCCGAGGGGAGTGCTAAAAAAAGGTGTGATCCCTCTAGGGCTGACACCAGGCTCCTGTCGGACCAGGCTGCATCTCTAATATACAGCCCCTGAGCCAGAAGCTCAGCAGTCAAGGATGGCCACCTCCTTCAGTAGAAACATGGCCTGGTCACACTGATGCCACCGAAGAAGGTGTTGCTCTCCAGTCACTCAGGTCCAATAAACTGACTTGACCAGTTCCTTAGGGAAAGGCAACACACATTAATTCATAGTTTTGAGCCATAGAAGTCCTGTACCAAGTGCTAACAACAGCAAAGATCTGCGTCTAGAAGAATCAGTTGAGATGATGGCCGGGTCTTCCTCTTTACTGAGAAAGCAGTAACCACATTGGCTGTGCTCTTGCCTGGTGTGCACATTTCCTCTAAGGATCAGGTTGACACGTGAGTGAGCTCATTCTCAAAGTATAACAACAGCAATGACCTGGCCAGTCTCACTTGCCCTGCCCTTTTTTTTTAGGCCCTCTACTTGTGATGTGGCTTCATTGTGAGCAGGTATTCATCCTGCCAATCATGTTTTTCTGACGCCACACATGGTCGTAGGTCTGCACAGCAAAAGTAGATTGAAAATCAGGATGTTGCAAGCATAGTTCTTTTTTGTCCCCATCCTGACCTTTCCAAACACCTATAAACTGGCACTCTCGAGGGCAGAGGCAGAGCGATTCAGGGAGGGCTGGAAAGGCAAGGCTTCCTGCAGATCAGATTCCCTTCTATTGACAAGCTGGTGGATGGCAAGTAGGTGACATTTCTTGCTGGTCTTATTTCCACAGAACTGTAGGCCTAGAGCAGGGCTTCCATGGATAGCACTCTTGGAGTCTGGGGAATGTGCAAACATTTAATTGCCATTGCTATACATCACAGGTCTGCTGGTGTTCGTCCTCCATTGTCTTTCTTCATCAGAGAGCATTTACTCTCTCCCCTTTTAAAACTCAGCCTTCATTGTATCCTTCTCCAGCTTGTAGCACATTAGGATGTTTAGCACTATGTTTTTGCTCATTCTTGTATTTGCCATGTACAATTCTGAATTACCTTATACGAGCCTCTAAGCTGTTACTACATAACTTATCTTACTGTAACTCTTTTCTTTGCCTACATTGTAATTTGTTTGTGATGTATATTGTGAGATTGTATTCTATGTTAATTTAATCAGCACAACTCACTGACATGCTGGACTGACATGCTGGCTGCTGTTTTGAAGTGTAAAGCTTGTGTAGGGCTGTCCGGACAACAACAACTCTGTTGTCAAGGTACTGTGCATTGGTTCCCATAGCAACACTGTGGGTGTGACCCTTGAAACTCTAGGGACATTCGGCACACCCTCCAGCAAATTTTAAGTGCAGATTTTCTTTGT
The DNA here is from genome assembly GCF_008632895.1 of Mastomys coucha. Taxonomy (NCBI): domain Eukaryota; kingdom Metazoa; phylum Chordata; class Mammalia; order Rodentia; family Muridae; genus Mastomys; species Mastomys coucha. The sequence continues at coordinate 104,390,805 of NW_022196904.1, read as the reverse complement.
TGAAACTCTATGAATACCACAGGTACCTACTTGGCCCATGGCTGGTAACTATTTTGGGCAATTAGAAAAACAAACAAGCATTAAAAAACTAGTGTCTATTGCTGCTTTGAATATGTTTGAAAGTCTGAAAATGTAAATAGTTTATCAAAAAAAAATCTTGTACAGTCCAGTGTAAAGTTTTTAAATGACCTGAAGGGTTACCATCACAGCTTTCCCACACTCTCCTCTGGATAGTGATAAAAAGAAGTTTGCTAAGGACTTAAAGAATTGGAAAAAAAAAAAAAAAAAACAACAGAATCTCTTCAAATGCAAAGGAGTGGATCACTGCCCCTAGCTTGGTCACATACACAGACCTCTTGGATCTTGTTGGACAGTATTGGCATGAGACAAACTCAGCATGGAACACCCTCCAGTGGGACTTGTTCAGGGCTTTCCGGCTCTGCCTCACAATTAAGGGACAGGATGAGATAGAAAGGCGTGCCGTCTTTGTCTATCCTGGAATATGTTGGCACCTTAGCTACTTTCCCCCTCTTTGCACAAGGTGCTTTCCCGATATGTGTTAGACACGCCATCCTTGGGTGATAATGTATATGCCATGAGAGGGCTCAGGCCCGCGGGGGAGTGTCTATAGGAACTGCCTATTTATGCTCATTTACCTCAAGACTGTCCTCTACCCTAAACTAGTTGTCATCACTCCATCTTTTGTACTGCTGTTGACACTTACCAATTAAAGATAAATTTTGTTTTATGACCTCTGTGTTTGGCTTAGTCTGTGCCCCCAAACCCTTCCTCCACAGAGTACAAGACCCAAACATATAGACACCTTCTGCCAGAGCTCGGAAGCTCCAAGCATCCTCCATGGTGTCTCCCTGAACCCACTGCGGGATGGAAGGGGTTGGCCTGACAGCTTCTCAGCCTTTCACCTGCTTTTTCTCATGACCCACACACCGGCGCAACACGAAACACTTGTGACTTTTGATAGGAGGAAGGAGCAGGCATGCATTCTCCAAGAGGAGATGAGAGGGAAAGTCTCTCCCTGTCTCCTGGCTTCTTTTTGGGCATGAATGAGCTGGGACAAATGTGAAGGCCCTGGGCACCAGTCTCTCTAAGCAGAGCTGCTTACTGTCCATGCAAGTGCTGAGCTCATGCCTCCTGGCCTCTGCCTCCTGCAGGAAGCTCCTAGCTCCTTCTGCTGTTGAGTGCCCCCTAGAGGGAACTTCTGCTCCCAGTAATAGTGGCTTTTAGGGTGTTTACAGACAATTCAATGGGACTCAGAGTCTGAGGGGCCAGAGTTGGCCAACCTTAAAGTAAACTTGTCCAATCAGAGCTACACCAGGCTAGAGTAACAGAGAGCATGAAGGCCAGAGACCCAGTGGCTTCTTTTCTTGATATTCCCTATACAAAAGTCCTCTTTAGAGAGAAGCCAGGAACCTGTGAAACTTTATCCCAAGCAAGTTGACACAAGCTGATTAAATCTAGAGCCATGCATCTCAAGGCCTCCTCCAGCACCCAAAGGCTTTTGCTGTTTTGTTTTCTGTTTTTATGGGTTTTTGTTGCTTTCTTTGTTTTTGTTTTCTTTTTTGTCATATTCTTTAAAATTTATGAAATATTTTAACAATAAAAATGAGTATTATAAAAGTTGTTTGATATAAAACAACAATCAATTGAACAGTCTTATGTAGATGCTTGTCTGCAGCAATACTGAAAATACATACGTTTTTCTCAATATAAATTTTAAATAACTCCAAACATATTAACTGTATATTTTAAAATAATACATTACTACTAGTTTTTTTTAAATGAACATAAATAAATAAAGTCTTTTTGTTTGTTTGTTTTGTTTTCAGTAGAGTTTAAAATCTTGGCTCTTACTGTGGTACAAGCCCAAAATAAGAACATTTTTTAGACATTGGAGTTCATTGTAATAAGACTGTACTTCAATGACCCTCACATCACCAAAGGATTTTACCTCCATCATAGTTAAGCTAAGAGTTGACAGTTCTGCTGTGCCAAGGAGTGAATTGTAGGCACAATTTTTGGATACAGATTTCCTGCTATGGTCAAAGCTATTTGACTGGAGTGATTGTCTTCATTCTTAGCCCACAGGAAATAGGTTACATTCACTTAAGAAATGGTGTGTGTATTAAGATGATCTATCCATAAAGTCATTCACCAACTGTTTTAATGAACAATGGTTCTACTTGGAGGGTGGCACAGACATTAGGTGAGGGTAAGAATCTGGTTCATTGGCTGTGATAATTTGGAAAAGCATTCATCTCAGAGAAAGAGTAACTTATAAAGTCCTCTTCTTCAAACTTGATACAAGAGTTACAAACATCAAGCAAAGCATTCAGTCTCACTCTTTGTTTTTCTCTTATAAGCCATCTCCCAAGTTAATTATGTTTCTTTTAGCTGTATAAGTAATTTTGAAATATGTAAGCTGTTCTGAAAACCATAGTAGAGTATAAAAACATTAAATAAACAATTCTACTAATAGAAAGGCTGAGATAGGAGAAGCATGGTTTCAAGACTGTTATGTGGTACCCGTCAAGACACTGTCAGGTACAAACAAGCAGAAAGTGTATATAGATTGTACAATATTGGACCTATTTCTCCAATTACTGAATTAGAGAGACCACCACATAATAGCCAACAAATTTTCAATTCTTCATACTTTTGAATTTGAATTGATTGGGATAAGTTGGTAATATTAATTTTCATATTAAGAGATATTAAGAAAAAGTAACTGTTAATTCCTGTCATTTTTGTTGTTAGAGATGGAATTTTGTGTGGGTTTGTTGAAAGGTTACTTTCTTGCTTCTTCTAGGGTGTAGTTTTGCTCCTTATGTTGATGTTTTCCATCTATTATCCTTTGTAAGGGTTGGATTTGTGGAAAGATATTGTATAAATTTTGTTTTGTCATGGAATATCTTGGTTTCTCCATTTATGGTAATTGAGAGCTTTCCTGGGTATAGTAGTCTGGGCTGGCATTTGTATTCTCTTAGGGTCTGTATGACATCTGCCCAGGTGAGAAGACCAAATCTAAGGATAATATATATAGAAGAGAGTGAAGACTCCCAACTTAAAGGGCCAGTAAATAACCTAAAGAAAGTGATGCCCATGAACATACAAGAAGCCTACAGAACTCCAAATAGACTGGACCAGAAAAGAAATTCCTCCTGTCACATAATAATCAAAACACCAAATGCACTAAACAAAGAAAGAATTTTAAAAGCAGTAAGGGAAAAAGGTCAAGCAACATATAAAGGCAGGCCTATCAGAATTACACCAGACTTCTTACCAGAGACTATGAAAGCTTTCTCTGTTTTATCTAGGGTTTCATGTAGCTCAGAGTGACCTGAAACTTACTATGTAGCCCAGACTTGCCTTGAACTTGTAAGTACTAAGATTGTGTTCACATGCCACCACCCCCATTTGCCCATAGGTCTTGAAAATCCTAGGGAAGCCTGACATTAAAGAATGGACTTGGCAGTCAAGGAGTCTGACTTTGTCAGCTGACTCAGTATTCCCTTCTGTCAAATGGGACCTTAGCTTCTACCTCTTAGGGTGGGAGAGCTGGGAGTGGGAGCAATATGAAGTGAGATGACAGGTGTAAGATATACAACCACAGGACATCACAGAGAGCCTGACCACACAGCTACCTGCCCAGCAAATGTCTGAGCCAGAGAGAATGATGGGCTGCTACCTGCTGAGCCAGGTAAAGGACAAGGCCTGTCTCCCTCTTCCAAGCTGCTTGCATTCCCAGGCCATCCACTACCACAAGTCCTCACAAAGCCCAGGCCTGCTCTCCCATGCTTTCCTATAGTCCTTGGCTTGTCACTGAATACCAGGTCAGCCTCACTTCCTCCCTTGACAGCCAAACCTCTACATACCCACAGTCTCATCTTGATCACAAGTCTAATGTACCCACAATTCCTTGCTGCTTCTCTCACACTCCACTGCTTGTTTTCCATCTTGGACCACACAATTTCCCTTCTGAAGAAAATCTCACCCTTCTGTTTGGGAAATTTCCACTTGTTTTTGTCTTCACTTTCTGAGATCTTCCCCAAACCCCAGTTTCTGAGCTCCCATATAACACTTTGAGAGGACATGTGTGTTTCTCTTCCCATGTTATCTCATGTTTTTCTGAGGATGAGACTAGAATTCATAGAGGTCCAGTCCATTTCCAGGGTTTCTGGCAGTGTGTATGTATGGCTCTTTCCTTGGAAGGCTCTCTCTGACACTATTTGTTTTATGTTTTAATTATCTCTACCTGTATAGACATTGTATTACTTTTCCCAACTTTCCTTACTAATTCTTGACAAAAGCATCTTGACTCAGTTTGAGGGTGTGGTCCAAGATGGCGGAGAAAGCATGGCTGAAGGAGCCTGACCACTGATCATAGTGCATCCACAGTCCAGAAGCAAAGCAGAATGAATGAATGCTTGAGTGCTGGTATTCCATTTGCTTTCTCCCTTTTGGTCAGTGTAGGACCCTCTAGCCCATAAGATGGAGATACCCACATTCAGGATGGGTCTTCCTCCTCGTAATCTCTGGAAACTCAACTCACAGATACACCCAGGAGTGTCTTCTACGCGATTCCAAATGCAGTCAAGTTCACAAGGACCAACTGTGACAGACATTCTCTCTCCAGTTGCCCCTCATATGCTCTGTCTGGGTGCCCCTGCACCCAGGGCAGAGTGTGGCCCTATTTGCCTTACAGCATGGCGGCAGGGATGAGGGGGGGCGCATGTATGTTAAGAGTGAATTGCATGTAAGAGAAAGAGAGGTAGGCCAATGTTGTGTCTTGTTTTATAACTCAGACTGCAAGTCAGGATTCTCACCCAATTTGAAAGCAAAGAACACCAACTCTACCTCAATGAGGGAGTTATGGAAGAAGGGTCTGGATGTTGCTGTGACCCTCTGGTGCATCATCTGCTGCCCTAGGGACCTGCGTGCTTTCTCTTTCCCAGGCACCCCACCCCCAACTACAGCTTCCCTCCACAGGGCCTTGCATGGGGTCAGTGTTGACACCAGTGCCCGAAATTGACATCAGTGTCTTAAACTGAGCTGTGGCCCAACCCTGCCAAAGCCAGTATGTTGTTACCAGGACCCACAGAAGAGCCCAGCTCTGAGAAAATAACTCAGGAGAGAGTGGAACATTCTCAAAGAAACTGAGAGTAGGGGCATTGAAGTTATTACAACCTTAAGAGGGGGGTTTGGTTCCCTCTCAGTCCAGATACTAACAGAAATGTTCAAACCAGTCTAGTCCCGTATTAAGGTGAGTTCCCTGGGATATTTGCAATAGAATTTGACTAATATTCATTTCTATACAAGACCATCAAAAAAAGTAATGTCACTCATCAGCACAGTACCGGTGGCAATACAGATCCTGTATTGATGTTTCTGTCAGCACCGCAACAAAAGATACCTTAAACAGCAATAATCAGCAGAGAAGCCACAGAGTCATAGAAAAACAGTTGAACAGTTTTCTGGCTCAGGAAATATTGGTGCTGTATTCTCACAGTCCTTAAAAGACTGTATCGTCAACTATACTTAAAATGTGAGGTTGAGAAAAAAAAAACTGTAAATCTCAACAAAATCTCCAGAGTTCTGATCTTGGGTCAAGGCTGATAGGCATTATCATACTCAAACAAGGGTGGTTACTATCGCATTCTTCTCTTTGAGTCTTCTTTATAGTTCTGTTGAAAGTAGCAGTACACGTTAGTTTTGGTGAGCCCTCAGCACTCCTTTGTAAGTATCATAGGAAATGGTGATTCTTTCTATGAGTTGCCCAACAATGCAAGCTCCCTCTGCCCTTTGGGAACTAAAGAAGTACTGTTATTATTATTAATGGGTTGCAGAGACAGGTGTGAAAATTAAGACAGAGGGAAAAAATGCAAAGAATTGTATGATCACTGAAGAACAGTCAGGATACTGAGCCAGGGATAAGCCAGCTGTTCAGCCGTGACACACAATCCTGCTGCCAGGGCTTACAGGGAAATTAGAATGTGTTTAATTGCAAAAAGTAATCATATTCTATATTTGGATAAATACCCCCCATAAAACCACATGCGATTATTGCCCATCTTAAAGAAGTTAATTCACTAGGGAAAGATGCTTGTGAATGTTGAAAAGAATAACACCTGCTGAATGCCTGGACTTGGGCCACTGGAGAACTAAGTAAATCCACAAGCAGCCATAGTTCCCAGCTCAGGCCTCAGCACCTTGGAGTCTCCATTTGCAGAGGTAACCAGGACCTCCACAGGTGCCAGGGAGACAGGTTGTGGATGTGCGTGGGTGTACAAGCCAAGCACGCCTGCCTTGGACAATGCTGCTGTGGAAAACATAAGTGGCTTTGGACCTTAAACTGTGTCAGATAAGACGCACCAAGGGGGATAACTCTGCAGCTATAAATACAGTCCAGAAACTGGATCGGCTTGTGGGCTGTTGAATTTCAAATGCCTGCCAAACTGAGTGTGATATCTGGGGCTCTCTATTTTTGCAATGCTGCTGCAAAGGGTGGCAAAAGTCCAGTTAATCTAAACAAGAAAATCCGGGGAAATGACAAGCAGAAGAGGTAAACTGGCCCATCAAAACCTGGAGCTGAAATTAACTTTGCGAGTCTTAATAAGCTGCTAGGAGTTTAAGTGGAACCTGTGCATCCATTCAGCTCCTTAATGCTGACAGACTAAAGAGAGGACTTGCTAGACAAGGCTGAAGATTGATTAATGACTGACTGACTGACTGATTGATTGATTGACTTCTGTGATATTAAGATCAGAAATGTAAATTGCAGTCAATTTTCTGATTGGCATCTTGGTTCAGAGAGTTAAAGACACCTGAGACCCCAAAACAAAAGAAGTAAACATCATAAAATATTGGAGAAGTTGGGCTGGAGAGATGGCTCAGTGGTTAAAAACACTGACTGCTCTTCCAGGGGTCCTGAGTTCAATTCCCAGCAACCACATGGTGGCTCATAACCATTTGTAATGGGATCCAATGCCCTCTTCTGGTGTGTCTGAAGACAGCTACAGTGCACTCATATACATAAAATAAATAAATCTGAAAAAATATTGGTGAAGTCAAATAGCAGTTTATTTATATTATAAGTGGTTGGCTACAAGTGACTGGAAGCTAGCTTAAATGGTTTAGAGAGCAGAAAGGGACCAGTGACTCAGGTAACTGAAACACACTCAAACACATACAGATACACATGTACATGTACACACATGTGCATACACACATACATAATGTATACACACATATACAAATACATACACATATATACAAGCATGTATACACATACAAACATATACATATATGCATATACACATACATGCCCACATGCACATGTAACATGCATGTATATACCACACATACTCCATGTGACTTCAGGCCTGGCTGGATACAGATGTTCAACAAAGCTGAATGGAGACTGTCTCCATCTTTTCCTGATTCTGAAGTGAGAATACTCTCAGAAGTCTTGTCCCATGTGGCAATGTTCCACAGTTCCAAACTTCTATAAGGTCAGCTTTGAGCTGAACAGCAAGAGAACCTTTTCTTTCTCCAATATATGTTCCAGACTTATGGAACTCACTTGGGATGGCTTGCATGGCATGACTGTGGCAGAGCCTGTCACTGTGGCTCAGGACTGGAACAGAACCAGCCCCTCCCATCATCATACAGAATGAGTGGATGAAGGTTGATGTCCCAAGAAAACTCAGGTGCCCAGAGGAGGGTGCTGGGTTGGGTGTCCCTGTGCCTTGCATAGGCAAGCCTTTGGAAACAGCAAGTGGAGTCTTCAGCATTCTTTTCAAGAGACCCAGGCAACATCACCATGGTCCTGTGTGAGCATGGATCCCCGGCATTGTTGGCAGCTTGATGCTGACTTCACCTGTTTAATCTTCTTCAGCAAATGGCAACTGGTCTTCAACATAAGTTTGTGTCAGTAACCACACAGAGCTATCTGTCTCCAGTGTACCTGTCTTCTCATGAGAGAGTGAACAAAGCTTTGAGAGCAAGGTCTTACCTAAGGTAGCAATAGAGAGCTAGCTTAGAGCACATGCCTCCGATTCTCTACAATAATGCAAGGATTGTTCTGGAACCTCTGCTATTAGGACTGAGACTAAACTTTGTAAATTTATTCACCTGATACAATTGTCACCTTGGAGGCTTACTTCTGAGTATGCTCACCCTTTCCAGTTCTTTCTGAACTCTAGATGGAGGGTTCAACTCTGCTGTTCTGAGTCAATCACTGAATTGCTTGGATTGGTCTCAAACTAACACTCGGAATTTGTTCTAATCTGGCTCCTAGTTCTCTGGATTCAACTGCCTCTGTTGACCTGCACTGAACTGCATAAACTCACTAACAAACTACATTCACTGCCCTCACTGAACTCACTGCCCTCACTGCACTGCACTGTGCTCACTATGCTCACTGCACTGCACTGTCTGCGCTGTGCTCACTATGCTCACTGCACTGCACTGTGCTCACTATGCTCACTGCACTGCACTGTCTGCACCATACTCACTGCACTCACTTCCAACTCGACTTCCCACTCATTGAAGAATTCACTGAACAGCCTTCGCTCTCCCTGTGCTGCTCTTTAATAGCTTTTCTTCTGAGAGTTGGGCATGTCCTCCCTCTGACTCATTCTGTCAAATCTTTCTCTGATTTATCACTTTGTCTGTCCCTCAACTAGATAACACTGTTTGGGATTAAAATTGTGTACTAAAGGAGTCCAGCAAGAGAGATTAAAGATGAGTACTAAAGGCATGTCTGCATTCCAGGTAGATCTTAGAAGTTCTTATTTTGGATGTAACCAGAGCAGCCATGTTGCTGGATTAGAATTCCTCTACAGAGTTCACAGAATAGACCTTTATCTTTCTTACATAAAAATGGTATTCTTTAGAGCTTGGGCCTACTTCTTTCCTGAAAACAGGCCTCATCAGAAAGGAAACTTAAAATTTGCATCAGAGCTTGCCTATGAGTTACCTTTGCTGTGAAAAAGGACCATGTCCAAGGCAACCTAGAGAAGAAAGGGCTGATTGGTACTTACAGTTCCAGAGGGATGAGTCCATCATGGCAGCAAGTGGCAGACAACAGGTTCGGATGCAAACAACAACAAAACAACAACAAGCAAACAAACAAACAAAACAATCACAGTTTGAAATAAAGTCACAAAGCAGAGAGAGATAACTGGGGTAGGGTCAGTCTGTAAGCTTTGGAATCCCACCCCCAGTGACATATTTCCTACAGCAAAGCTGCACCTCCTTAACCTCCCCAAACAGCAGAACCAACTGGGGACCAAGCGCTCAAATACCTCAGACTATGGAGGATATTTCTCATTTAAGCCACCACAGCATAACTACAGACTGTAGTCAGTCCTAAAATGCACTTCAACATGCATCTCTATAGGGAAAACCCTATTAGGACACAGCTCCACCTCCTTTTAAGTGCATCTCTGATGCTACATCTTTCATGTCCATGACAGAGATGAGTAGATACAATAAAAGATGCACAATCCAAAATCTGTGAGATGGCTGTTTGGGCTCTTCACAGGGAAAGTTAGTCACCCCCCTCCCCCTACCTCCCCTACCACCCACCCTGGTGGCCCATGATGGCTTATCTTCACTGTCAACTTGATTATATTTAGCATCACTTGGGAAGACTGACAATGCATATCTGTGGGTTTGTCTGTGGTGGCTTTTTGAGGTGAGCAGTTAAGAGGAGAAAGACCCACCTGAGATATGGGTACGCTGTCCTGAGTCCTGGATAGTCCAGGGAGCCAAGAGAATGCCAGCTCTCCCCACTTCTCTGCTTTCTGGTAGCTACATTGTGGAAACTATTCTGCCTTGCCACACCTTCCTGCTGAGTGGACTGGTGCCTCCAAAAGAGTGAGTCAAAAGATCCTTTTCTCTGCAAACTGTCTCTGTCAGTGGTTATTTTGACCACAGTTACCAAGAGGTAGCTGGTAAGAGCTCTGTCTCTGAGCTACAAGTACAACACATCTCTAGCGCTGTGGATCAGCGCCAGCCCCTGGCTCAGATGTCTCCCCATGAGTACTCAGGAGCCCTCTCCATTGTGATCTTCAGAGAATGAGAACTGAGTGGGTAAGGAGACTTTGGAATGGACCAGCTCTGGAGGAAATCAGGCCACACTCCAAAATACACAGGAGGGGGAGATGCGATTCTGAGGTATGTTACGAAGTCCCATGTGTCCCTCGAGCTAAGCTGGCTCCACCTTCGGAGAAGCCTCAGAGAAACTGTTAGCTCTCAACCATGGCTGTGTTTGGCAATCACATGGGATACTTTACTCCTTTCCTACTAGGCACAGGGTAACTACCTGAAATCTCCAAAAGCTGCTAATGAGTTCAAGGGTGGCTTTAATCTGTTATGGAAATAGTTGATTGAGCTACTTTCCTATTAAAGAGTTGATGTCAATACTCAGTCATCCAAACTTATGGACTGGGCCTCCTAGTGTCCTTGGCATTCCCCAACTCCCCCGCTTTCCCAATCTTCCTGCAGGGTCTCCAGGCTGTAGAAGTTCCTTCTGAGCATGTGCGCGTGTCACTCCCTGGACTTTTACATCCACGTACATCCAAGCATTCCGTCTGTGGTACTCTGAGTGAGAAATGCCTGACATATTCTCGACTTTTGAAGACATGGTGCCCAGTTGGCCCTGCTGGAGGAAGTTTGTTCCTGGGGACAGGCTCTGATATCAAAAGCTTTGCCCTAGTCATGTTTACCATGTCTGCTCCCCTGCGTGTGATTGCTGATATGAGTCCCAGCTCCTTGCTCCAGCCACCGCGCCCATTTGCCTGCCATGTCTTTCCACTACATTGAACTCTTATCCCTATGGAATGGCAAGCTCTGATCGACTCATTCTTCTCTTAAGTTACACTAGTCACAGCAACAGAAAAACAATAAGACACCACCTCTGGCTACAAGGGCCTTTCTCAAACGGCACCTGTAATCATGCCCCTGCTGAAAATCACCGTGGAGTTGGAACCACCTCTGCACACCAGTGTCTGACCTAACCCTAACCCAGCCATCCCCACACAGGGAGCTGCTCACTTCATCTGCAGGTCCTCTGCACTTAGCCCAGGGCCAGCCTCCTCTTCAGCACAGTAAATGTTTACTGGATTTAAATAAACACAACCCAAGCTCTCATGAGCTTACATTCCACCCTGTAAGTGGAATGAAATCCACCAAGATGCTACACGTGGGCAATTTCAGGCCCCCAGACAACCTCACTTCCTTGTGGCTTGGAGTTCACTAGGTAGGGTTCCCTCCCCTTCCTCCTGATCTTTCTCCATTAGCATCCTCCTGTCCTCTCTCCCTGAGTAAAGCAAAACTTGATTTTTAAATTTTCCAGGGATGAGAAGGCATTTTACACTCCCTACCACAACTTGGCTCAAACACGGCACCCAGGTCTCCAATCACCTTGCCATGCCTTTGGAGGCCCAACTCAGTTTTGTTATGAACTTTCAATCTTCCAGAGTTTTCCATGTAGTTAGTGTTCTTTACAGCAGCAGTTGGTTTTGGGGGAGGGGAGGCAATGCGGGGGAAAGGAGGGAGAGAAAGTTTCTTTGGTTTTAGCATTACCCATACAGTATTAGGTGTGAATTTCTAAGAAATTACGTGGTGGTGAGGTTATGATTTTCACACCATGGCTGGAAGCAACATGAAAATATTGCCTAATGCAACTCCACATGGACATATGAAATTTCATTCCACCTCATACATGCAATTAAGTGGCTCACATAATGAAGCACTGTGTGTACAGTGGGGCAGAGGACTTTTGTAGGTGAAAGATAGCCAGGCAAGGCACAAGATTGACAGTTTAAAGACATAGTCATTAAATAAGGGCAGCTACAAATGACTTACTCTAGCCCCCTACCCCTATCCCTAATGCCAATTTTCTGGTTGTCGGTAAGACAAATTTATTGACATGTAGGATCTGTTCTAGTCTGGTTTCTGTTGCTCTGATAAAATGCTAACCAAGACCAAAGTGAGCAGGCAAAGGTTTATTCAGTCTCCCAGGTCACAACCCATCACTGAGGGAAGTCAGAGCAGGAACTAAAGACAGGAACCTGGAGGCAGGAACTGGAGCAAAGGCCATGGAGGAATACAGATTACTGGCTTGTTTCCTCTGGCTTGTTCAGCTGTCTTTCTTACACAATCCAAGTGTACCTGTATGGGAATGGCACAGCCAACAGTAGGCTAGACCCTTCTGCAATCAAGAAAATGCCCCTATAGATTGTACATTAGCCAATATGATAGAGTTCCTCTACTAAGATTCCCTCTCCTCAAATATGTCTAGGTTTGAGTCATATTGACAAAAACTAGGACAGTATTCTCCTGCTAAAGTGCAATGTACAGGGGTAGGGAAAGTTCTGAGCTTGGAATCAAAGTGGACAGATTTCAGACTCTACTTTGTCACCTGGGTCAATTCAGTAAGGAGCTGAACCAGATGTTCTTCTCTCTCTCTCTCTCTCTCTCTCTCTCTCTCTCTCTCTCTCTCTCTCTCTCTCTCTCTCTCCCTCTACCCCCCCTCTCTTAAGGTTTCAGCCCCAAGTGAATGAAAAAAGAAGAAATAAAATAGGAAGGATAGGACTGCTAGGTGTGGAGGAGAAGGTTTACTGTAGATAAAAGGGAGAGCATAGCCCGAGGCAGAGACATCAGAGAGTCCAGAGTGAACAGGACCCTGAGTCTGGCCATGTGCAGAGAAGAAGGAGGGGAGAACCAGGAGAGTAAAAGGTAGAAGGAAAGTCTGGGTCACCCAAACAGCTGGAAGAACAGCTGGGAGAAGAGTTGCCCAGTCTCTGGTCTGGAGAAGTCTAGGGTAGGGGGTCAGGTGTGCCTGCCATACTCTCTGTCACAGTCCTTCCTGTAACAGGAAGGGACTGAAGAATACTTGGATGTGGTAGAAAGGTACCTCATTTAGCCCTTTGTCTCGGGTTTGAGACCTACCTCATAGTAGCAAGCTGGGTCTGTTGCAAATTCAAGTTGGAGATTAGGACAGTGTCTGAGGATGGGATGGGCAGTTCTTGTTCTAGCATGTCTTCTAGATGACTGTCGCTTTCTCCAGAATGAGAATCATTCATTCAACTTCCTTTGTATAGATAAGAAAACCTGAGCCTTATACAGCTTAACAGCATAAGAATTGAAAGATTCATAAAGCAAACTGCAGGGTAGATCAACTGTCTGAAGAGATCTGATCCATTACCTTAGAAAGTTACCTATAATCCTTTAGTCTGAGTTCCCCACATCCGGACATGAGAGGGACTCGAAAGAGAGATGCAACTGAAGATTGAATTAGAACAACAGACTTAGAGTACTTGCACAATATTGTAAAATCAGTGTTCAGTTATTTGAATATTTACTGAAGAGCTAGCCTCTATGGTGCACTGTGTGGGAAGTGGGGCAGTGTTGGATTAACCTGTCCTACACAAATATCAGCTTAGTTCCAGTACCCTGTCCTTTGGGCCGTGTCTTGCTCTTCACTTGAGCACAACATCCTATTCTTCATTTTTGGAACTCCCTCTTGGTTGGGGTTGTCAGGGGACCCTCAATCTTCACTCAGATGCTAGAACATGAACTGTTTTCTCAAACTCCTTTGCTCATCTGCCAGTGAGTGCTGGGCCCCAGGGGACTGTATATACGAGGCTTCCATGATCTGCCTTCATCCTGGAGTTGGGTTTGGCAGGGCACAAGCCCTTCTCTCTTCCTTGAAACATCTCTGGTGCAGATGCTCGTCAAACATGGTGCAGATGCTCTTCAAACCCAAAGAAAGGTTTGCTTCTTCTTCAAGCAAATGCAGAAAGCCAGTGCCCCCTTCAGCACTGAGCAGAACAGAGGCTGCTAGACCCACAACACCCTAGAGATGGCTAGCGTCATGTCCACATAGTGAGTTCAGCGATGATCCACACAGAACAACACTGACTAGCTACTAGACTCTAACATGACTTTCTGTAAAAATGAAAAACCTGCAGTGACCCGGAGGCACTTCTGGCCACAGGTGCTAGTGCAATGTGATCAGGTGCAATGAGAACTGGATTTTTTGTTTTATTTAATTTTGCTTTTTTATTGCATTTGCTGGAGGAGCAGGGTCTCATGTAGCCCAAACTGTACTTGAACCCACCATGTAGCATAGAATAACTGAATTCCTGATCCTCCTATCCCCAGCTCCCAAGTGCTGAGATTCTGGGGACTTACTACCACAAGGCCAGCAGTGCCACTTTGGACATCATGGATCTCATGGATGATTTGAACCATAGGGTCCATTTAGGAAGAAGCATTACATACAAAAGCTTGCTATGGGAAACTTCAAATAAGCCTTCCCACAGCCTGCAGAATCCGATGGGTAATTTTTTGCTCTGGGATCTACCCACATCCATCAAACAGCCTGAATTAAGTGCAAGAAAGAAAAGCACAGGCCAGCAGCTCATGGAAAGCTGGATCCCAATAGTCGATCGCAGTCATACCCAGTGGGGCTGCATGACCACAGGTTGATTCTTCCAGCAGGGATTCATGTTTCTAATGTCTCCCATAAGAACCTCTTCTCTCCCGTAAGAAACTAGTTGGGCCCATGGACTACAAATGTCCTAAAATATTGTTCTGGATAATCATTCCTTTCTTTAAAATTTAATTTTTATTGTCTGGGTGGGGACCTGGGGACCTACAGAGGCACATGGTTCAGGAAGTGCCTGTGTGAGGGTTCTTGGTGAATTATGGATGTGTCATAAGGCTCCTTGGACACGAAGCTATCTGGTCTGGGTCTCTTGCTGCGATGCCACAGAACATGTGGATGGAGGGAGCAAGGAGGAGGCTTTTCAGAAGAGCCATTTCCATCAAGGCCTCTGGCCATCCACACAAGCAGAGACCCACATATCCTGCTCCTTAAAGATGGCCATCCTCGGTAGCAGGGCGGCTCCAGAAGGGACTCACTTTCAGAAAGCAATGAGCACAGCAGGAAGGTGAGCCTGGGAGGCAAGACCCGAACAACTCTATACAGGAAAGGGGATGAGGGGGCCACAGGTAGGGCTTAGTAGACTTGGGGGCCTGAGCATCCAGCGGGCCTGGGCCAGGAACTGACAATGAACTTGTTTATGGAGAGAGCTGGCAGTGGTGAAGTCCCTCAGCAAGCAAGAACAGACATCACTTCTAACAGACCACACATTGAAATAGTGACTTTGAAGAAACAAAATAGAACATGATCACAAGGAATACCTGTAAATGCACGGATGCATCTGAAGCCTGCAAGTGTGGTATGTAGCTCACAATGTGAGTTTCGCCCCCTTGGAGAGCTGGTGTGCCTGGGTTGCGTGCACAGGGGAGGGGCCTGACCTATTAGCTAACCCCCTCTCAAGGGTCTGAGGAAGTCCAGCCTCCTAGCCAGTGGGAGAGAGCAGAGTTGCAGTATAGTCATGTTCCCTAAAAACATGTCATTTGCAGTCGGCTTTTATGACTTGCCGTTGGATAGATGACAGGGTAGGCTGACTCTGTTTAAAAAAAAAAAAACAGCCCTGGGGATCAATTGATAGACAAATGGGAGGGGCAGAGATTGGGGAGCAGAGTTGCCATTTGCAAATGAGGTTGTCATTTTAGGAAGGTGGACCAAAGTGCTTAAAGTCTCCTTTTAACTCAAAGTAAGTAGAAAGAGGAAACAATAAACAGTGGCAATCAATGAGCTAGAAGATAGAAAGCAATGGGGGAAATCAAAGAAACCATCAGCTGCTTCCTCTAGGAGGTCAATACAATTGATAAATCTCTACTGAGGGTGAAGTGGAGGGAAAGAAGGAATGTAAACCCCATGGACAATAGAAAGGAGAAGGCAACAGATAGGAGAAAACTCGGAAAAAAGTTCTTTGTGTTTTGGTCAATGAATTTGAAGTCTTAGATACAGAGGGCAATTTAAAAATTAGCAAGGAGGCTCAAAAATGGTACAAAATATGAATACTTTCCTAGTTTTTAAAATTATTTGATGTTTTGCGGTTAAAACTCTTCCCACAAAGAAAATTTCAGGTTTGGAAGTGTCATTGGTAAACTCAAATATTTAAGGAAATAAATAATGCCAAGCTTCGATAGTTTCTTTTAAGATTTTTAGTATTACCCTGATATTAAAACCAGGCAGAGACATTACAAAAAAAGAAGGGAGGGAAGGAGAAAGGAAGGGAGGAGGAGGGGAGGAACAGAAGGGCTGGCATTGGCTTCTGTCTAAGCTCCGCCCCACTGTTACCTGGCAACAGCCAGGTGTGCCTGACTCCCTATAAAAGGGCCTGCTTGCTCCCTCCTCTCTCTTGCTTTCTTCTCTTCCTGCTCCTGTTCCCTTCCCCTCTTCCCCTCTTTCCTCATTCCCCTTCTCCCTCTCTCTCCATGTGCTTATGGCTGGCCTCTCTGTACTCCTCTTCTCTCTCTCTTTCCCTCCCCCCTCTCTCTCCCTCTTTCTTTCTTTCTCTCTCTGCCTTTCTCTGTCTCAACTCCCCTCCCCATGCCCTAAATAAACTCTAGTCTATACTATACTGTCATGTGACTGGTACCTCGGGGGAAGGGATACCTTAACATAGACCCCGCAGAGGCACCCCCTTCCCCCACATCATACCACATCTCCACCAAACATACCTCTGGTCTCTTTCTTTTTATAAGACATAACAATGGGTGGATGGGATGGATGGGTTGGATGGGTGGGTTGGACAGACAAAAGAAAGAAGAAAAACTTGATCAACATCTTTAGTGCATGTATGTAAGATTCTTTGACATTAGCAAGTGAAATTCCACAATGTGTCAAAAGAAAAGTAAATCACGACTAAGAGAGCTTTATTCTAGGAAGTCAAGGTTGGCTTAATATGTTATTTTATTTATTTCTTCATTAATTGTATTCACTTTCATATATGATGTGTGTACTTGCATGAGTTGATGTGTACCATATTCATGCAGTCGCTTGTGGAAGACAGAAGAGGGTTTTGGATGCGTTGGAGCTGGAGTTGCAGATGGTTTTGAGCAACCATGTGGGTGCTGGGAATCAATCCCACTTCTTTGCAAGGGTAGCCAATGCTCTTGACCACTGAGCTATCTCTCCAGCCTCTTGGTTTAATATTTTAAAAAGCAATATATGTAAACTATATGTAAAAGAATAATTAAGAAAACCAATGTTATTACCTAAATGGTACAGAAAAACACTCAAGTCTCATCAAATCTCATTTCCCTCAGTAAACGATTAGTGAATTAGGAATAGAACCAAATTTTCTGCCACTCCCTGCCCTGTGTAGTGTGTGCATGTGTGTATGTATGTGTGTGTGTATGTGTTTGTGTGTATATCTTGACCTCTAACTCATGATCTTCCTGCATTACCATCTTCATCATGTGCCTATTGGCAGGTACCACTGTCAGAGGTTGCATGACTGGTGGAAGTGAACACTCTTTTTTTGTTTGTTTGTTTTTTCTAGACAGAGTTTCTCTGTGTAGTCCTGGCTGTCCTGGAACTCACTCTGTAGACCAGGCTGACCTCGAAC